>NC_092062.1:30891433-30893933 GCF_039877785.1 Chaetodon trifascialis | reverse complement strand
TCGAACAGATCGAACGAATCGAACAGATCGAACGGATCGAACGAATCGAATGAATCAAACAAACTGAACGGATCGAACAAACTGAACAAATCGAATGAATCAAACAAACTGAACAAATCTAACAAAGTGAACGAACTGAACAAATCAACGAATCAAACAAACCGAACGAAGCGATCAGAGTGAATGAATTGAATAACCTAAACGAATCGAACAAACCCAAAGAATCAAACAAACTGAACAGATCTAATGAATCGAACGCACTGAACAAACTGAACTTGTGTCTGAGGAAACGGATCATGTGGCAGAGACTTAACAGCATCATTTTAACCTGATGCTCCTCGTGTTCTTTCTTTTCTGTATATTGAACATTAAAGTCAGTCTGGAACTTTAAGGTTATGATACATTTTTGCTGTTGACCATGTTGCCATGGTTACACGGGATGGTGCCCACAGAGCTGATCCACGCATGATATTCTTCTCAGAACTGTCTCTGCTGAGGGGGATTCTCAAACAGCTGAAAGGTAGCTGAGCTTTGATTATTGAACAGATCGATGAGGAGAAGCAGCATATTTCCTTCAGAAAATGAAAATATTCTGGTGCCACATTAATTCAGATCCACATTGACCAGTTGCAACATTAAGGTGATGAACACATGAACGCATGAAAAACATCACGAGTACTTTCACTTTTTGTACTTCAGAAATATTTCATTTCATTATGATACTTCTGTACCTTTACTTGTAACAGAGTATTCCTGCTCTGTGGTATCAGTAGTTTAACTCAAGTAAAACAGACTGACGAAGAAACATGCTGATTGGTCAGACTGTCCGTCCTCAGGCTGTCCTCTGTGATCTCACTCCTGAATTCCCAGAATTCCTTTGGTCATGTGGGATCATGTTGAGGAGCGACGACGCCTCAACATGTCGACACACAGCGCTGCGGTGTGTGTGTTCTGTGTGTGTGTGTGTGTGTGTGTGTGTGTGTGTGTGTGTGTGTTGAGTTTAAAGCTGTGACAGGACGTCAATAAATATCCGAAAATCAATAAAAACGAATGTGCAGTGTTTGGATCATCTATTGATCTCATCAGTTTCAGCTGCTGATGTTTTCTGATCAATGAAATTGATCTTTAGCTGCAGCTTTAAACAACATCAGATCAGATTTTCCTGTTACCGCGCTCGGCAGTGTTCAGGTACTCTGAGTACTGCAGTACTACCTTGACTTCATGTTTCTGTGGCTGAACTTTATTGATGAGACACTTCATGACAAAATGAAGTTATTAAGATCTTAAAATGTGTCTTTGAAACACGATCAGATAATCAATCACAGTCAAACCTCTCAGTTCATCCTGAACTTTAGTTTTTCTCAACACATCACTGAATTACGGAGCTCTGGGGGCTCTCGGGGGCCCCGGGGCCCATAATCCACCCGTCATACTACACATAAACTCTTAATATAGGAATACATGGAGTACAGGGTTTGTTCGTATAAACACAGTTTACAGACAAACACGAAAAAAACTCATTTTGTATTCCATAAAAAAATATCTGATCAAATAAAAACGAGACAAAATAAAATTAATAGAAAAACAACAATGAAAAAACTATGATATTGGTCCCTCCCGGCTTCCTGTACTCCATAAAATATAATCTATAAGTTTTCAGAGGGGCCCCTGGGGGCCACAACTGAAGCTGGGCGTTTCCATGGCAACATGTATCTTTACATTTTTCTGTCATTAATTTTTCTCCATTTCTGATGCTTTTACCTCATTTCTTTGTGCTTTTGTGTCTCATGACATTTTATTTATTTGTTACCGGTTTTATTTTTGTTTTGTTTTTCTCAAACTTCATGTTTCCTGATTTATTTTCTTCAGTCACACAGAAAAAAGTTCAGAAAGAAACTTCTGAGAAGGAAGTTTCAGTTCAAACAAACAGCAGCAGAGATCTGACCAGGGATCAGTGGCACAGCAAAGCAGAAGCCTGCAGGACTAGGATCAGCACCAGGACCAGGACCAGGACCAGCACCAGCACCAGTACCAGGACCAGGACCAGGACCAGCACCAGCACCAGCACCAGCACCAGGACCAGGACCAGGACCAGCACCAGCACCAGCACCAGCACCAGCACCAGTACCAGCACCAGCACCAGCACCAGCACCAGCACCAGTACCAGCACCAGCACCAGCACCAGCACCAGGACCAGGACCAGAGTTTTTCTATCTTCTAGTCCGTTTTAAAGTGTTTTGAAGGTTTAAAGGAATAAAAGTGAGTGAACTCACCATGTCTGCTGTCAGCTCCTCCTTCACTTCCTGCTTCAGGTAAAAGTTGAGAAATCGTCCGTCAGTCTCAAGTGGATCCTGGATCGAGGTGAATTTGGACTGAACCCGGATCAGATCAGTCCAGATCAGTTGGGTACTAATCTGAGAATCAGACTGATTCTGTGAATCTGAGCATTTTCCTCTCACTTTGTTTTCTGTCTGTTTTTTTCCTTCAGTCTTCAGACTCT
>NC_092062.1:30863933-30886433 GCF_039877785.1 Chaetodon trifascialis | reverse complement strand
GCCAGAGACAAACCACAGCCAGAGACAAACTACAGACAGATACACAAACTGCAGCCAGAGACACAAACCACAGACAGAGACAAACTACAGCCAGAGACAAACTACAACCAGAGACACAAACTGCAGCCAGAGACACAAACTACAGCCAGAGACAAACTACATCCAGAGACACAAACTGCAGCCAGAGACACAAACTACAGCCAGATACAAACTACAACCAGAGACAAACTACAGCCAGAGACACAAACTGCAGCCAGAGACACAAACCACAGCCAGAGACAAACTACAACCAGAGACAAACTACAGACAGATACACAAACTACAGCCAGATACACAAACTACAGCCAGACACACAAACCACAGCCAGAGACAAACTACAGCCAGAGACAAACTACAGCCAGAGACACAAACTGCAGCCAGAGACACAAACTACAGCCAGAGACAAACTACAGACAGAGACAAACTACAGCCAGAGACACGAACTGCAGCCAGAGACACAAACTACAGCCAGAGACAAACTACAGCCAGAGACAAACTACAACCAGAGACACAAACTGCAGCCAGAGACACAAACTACAGCCAGAGACAAACTACAACCAGAGACTAACTACAACCAGAGACTAACTACAGCCAGAGACACAAACTGCAGCCAGAGACACAAACCACAGCCAGAGACAAACTACAACCAGAGACAAACTACAACCAGAGACAAACTACAGACAGATACACAAACTACAGCCAGATACACAAACTGCAGCCAGACACACAAACTAAAGCCAGAGACAAACTACAGCCAGAGACAAACTACAGACAGAGACAAACTACAACCAGAGACACAAACTACAACCAGAGACAAACTACAACCAGAGACAAACTACAGCCAGAGACAAAAACTGCAGCCAGAGACACAAACTACAGCCAGAGACAAACTACAGCCAGAGACAAACTACAACCAGAGACACAAACTACAGCCAGAGACAAACTACAGAGAAAAACTACAGCCAGAGACAAACTACAGCCAGATACACAAACTACAGCCAGAGACACAAACTGCAGCCAGAGACAAACTACAACCAGATACACAAACTGCAGCCAGAGACAAACTACAGCCAGAGACACAAACTGCAGCCAGAGACAAACTACAGCCAGAGACAAAAACTGCAGCCCGAGACAAACTACAGACAGAGACAAACTACAGACAGAGACAAACTACAGACAGATACACACACTACAGCCAGAGACAAACTACAACCAGAGACAAACTACAGCCAGAGACAAACTACAGACAGATACACAAACTACAGCCAGATACACAAACTAAAGCCAGAGACAAACTACAGCCAGACACGCAAACTACAACCAGAGATAAACTACAGCCAGAGACAAACTACAAACAGACACACAAACTACAGACAGAGACAAACTACAGACAGAGACATACAGTCAAATATAACCTGGGCTTCACCTACCGGACCTTCTCCTCCCAGGGCTCCTTCAGGGCCACAGCTGACGGGTCCTCGGGGTCCCGTTTAAAGGTGGTGGGGGCCTGAGCCAGCTGCTCTGACAGGCGGCGCCTAGAACGAGCAGAGAGGATGAGGATGAGGAGGAGATCTGCAGACAGGAAACCAAACAACCTGAGTTCACATGAAACTCATCTGCTGCATCTTGTCTCCAGCTGTCTTGCAGCCTGTGGACGAGAACCATCCAGACGTTCTGTGCGCTGATCATCTGATCCAGGATCAGTGTGTGTGTGTTTGACTAATCGATCAATCGCAGGAAATACACCTTTTTCCTACAGAATAAGTATCCGTTCTGGCCAAAGGTCTGAAATACAAACAATTGACGAGTGTAGGCAGGACCAACCTGCAGTAGGTGAAACAGCAGAGTCCTTGATTGGCTCTGACAGGCTAACCGCGATCTGATTGGTCTAAACCCCTGGCAGCTCCTGTTTGACTGCAGCAACATGACCACCTTCCTTCTGTAAATGACTCAGATTCTGTTCATTTAACATGGCCTAAGGGACAAAGTGACTGTCTGCTGTGGGGACACGTCTCCATGCTGCTGACTGTAACGGAGAACTGGGACATCACCACAGCGCCGAGCTGCACGTCTGCCACAGCTTTATTACTGCAGCGTGTTAAACCGCACATGAACCATCAGTTCACAGTGACGCACAGTCAACTGGTTTTCATGGGACCGGTGGGACATTGTGTGAAAGCCGCCGTCGGCGTACAGACCTGATGTCTCCTGCAGCAATGAACACCGGCTCTTTGCTCTCCAGGCTGGTGATGCTGTCCACTGAGAACTGACTGATGTTATCACAGCTGTTGGTGTGGATCTCTGGGAGCTGCAGGAAGGACAGAATGAGGACAGACAAAGCAAAGGACAGTTAGCGTGGACAGCTAGCCGGTCACTCGCACAGGTGCTGCTTCCTGATGTCACCCGTTTTAACAGCTTGGACATCACAACCTGTGTCTTTCTGCTACTGTGAATATTTGTTATTAAAGTACATTCAGTGATCCTCCTGTGGTACTGATGACATCACATCCTGTCTGAGAACGCCTGTGATCACGATGACATCACATCCCGTGAGCGGCCTCTCACCTCCACCTGCAGCTCTCCGATGTCATCCACAGACCAGGCTTCGTCGTCGTTGTCGTAGTTGGGGACCGTGGAGAAGCTGCCGGCTCGCTGCTCCGCTGTCATGCCGCAGTCCGGCAGGTTCTCCACAGAACGGGTGCTTCTGATCCGGTTCTCTGGGATCCGGATCGGAACGCTGGACGTCTCAAAGTTCTCACACTCCAGAACTTCCACGTAGATCAGGTACGGAGCCTGACGGGTCAGAGGTGGAAACCGGTCACATGACATGTCTCACAGCTGTAAGTGATGTCATAAGGTGTTCTGTCGGTTCTCTGCGACTCTTTGTTCTCCTCACTGAACACGTCTCTGAACGAAGGTTCATCAGCAAACAGCTTTTATTCATGTTCCTGCCTCACGTCTGGTCGTCCAGGAGGCGTCAAACTGACCGCTTAGGCAAAACATGAGTTCATTCATTCGTTCATTCAGTTGTTCATTTGTTCATTCGTTCGTTCATTCATTCATTCGTCTGTTCATTTGTTCATTCATTCAGGCAGGCAGATCTGCGTCAGAGCGTCGATGTGATGATTGAAATTATAGGGCAGGTCAGATTCACGGATCCTGACAACACCTGAGTTATTGCTCTGACAGGAAGTCATGTGACGTCTGCGCATGTGTCTTCACCTTGTCTTTGGAGTTCAGCACCACAGCCTGTGTGTGCGGCACTCGAACAACGTGGTGGTCGAAGGCGGCGGTCGGCAGCCAGACGCGAGCCGGCAGCTTGTGGTTGAGCAGCGACAGTTCTGAGATCAGCCGCTGCGTCTTCTGCTCTTTGGTGGGAAGAGTCGCCAAACGCTTCCCGATGCCCATCAGAGACTTTATGAACTCCCTCTGAGGAGCAAGACGCACGGGCTGCGAGACAGGCAGAGAGAGAGAGACAGGCAGAGACAGAGAGACAGAGACAAAGGCAGAGAGAGAGAGACAGAGAAAGAGAGACACACACAGGCAGAGAGGGAGAGACAGGCAGAGACAGAGAAAGAGAGAGAGACACAGGCAGAGAGGGAGAGATGGGCAGAGACAGAGACAGAGACAGAGACAAAGGCAGAGACAGAGACAGAGAGACAGAGAAAGAGAGACACACACAGGCAGAGAGGGAGAGACAGGCAGAGACAGAGAGACAGACAGAGAAAGAGAGAGAGATGGGCAGAGACAGAGGGAGAGAGAGACACACAGGCAGAGAGAGAGACAGAGAGACAGAGAGAGAGACAAGAAGACAGAGACACAAACAGCATTACTCGAGTATTTGTGGGTCTGCTGGCGTCTCCTCAGGTGACCTTTGGAGAGAGAGACAGGTGAAGGTTTGGTGGCCTCCACAGACCACAGGTGCACCGACACAAAAACAGCCAATCAGTGAGTGACAGGAAACACGCCGAGGATCCTGATTGGTTCACCCTCAACATCACACAGCTGATTGGATCCAACAGAAGAAAAATTACTAGATGTGCTGGTCAAGTCCACAGACATGCAGTGAAAGTCTGGGACTTCACCTCACATTGAACCAGAACCAGAACCAGAACCGGAACCAAAACCAGAACCAGAACCCACGGCATCCATCGAAAGATTTCATTTCCCACAATGCACCCTGGAAGAAGAACATGAACATGATGCTGGTGAACTTACGGGACCAGTCTCAAACTCCAGACTATCCATGCTGGAGCTGCTGTCCTGAGGAGGTCAGAGGTCAGAGGTCATAGATCACACTAAGAATCAACCAGTTTCATTTTTTAGTTTTTTTAGTTTGTTGTGTGTGGATTTATGTTGGAGTATCCAGTGAGATACGACCTAATCAATGAACTACATTCCTGTGTTTGACGTTTTCTTCATGTCACAAGTTTGTCCCTGACGTGGACCCGTAGTTTAAACCACTACGAAAGGCTGCTTTTTATTCAGTTTCCATGAAGAAAGGTCGGCAGTTCGTTGACCTCTGAGGACATTTGATCCATGTCACCTGTCCTGTCTGGTCTCAGTCAACGCTCACAGACTCTATGGAATGAAAACAGGTAAAGACGGAGGAGAGACACGAGAAGACGAGTGCGGTGGCGTTACCTCGTCCTGGCTGCTCTCCACCTTCGGGTTGCTGGCCGTTCTCTTCAGGTTGGTGCTCAGACTGATGCTGACCGTGGCGTCGGATTTGGAGCGCTGGTGCGTGCGCTTGGAGGGCGACAGGCCGTGTTCACCTCCCAGGGGCCCGGGGCCGGCGGCAGGAGACGTCACGGGACAGAACGGCGTCAGAGTCAGAGGGTCCCTGCGAACCCGAGACCCCGCGGGTTTCAGTTCGTCGGACAGGATGAGTTTCCTCAGTTTGGTTCCTCGAGAGTGTCGCTGGGTGGAGATGTGCATGTCGGAGGAGTAAGCTCCCAGCAGCCAGGCGCACTGCAGGCTGAAGGAGATGCTCTGTCTGCAGCGGTGAACCTGCAAGACAACACGCAGGGTTAAAGAGGAAGAGGGGGAAGAGGAGGAGGGAAACAACAACACTGAGCAAGGCTTTTTACAGTGCTGACCTCTGACCTGCTGAGACTAACCCTTGTCACAGGTCACATGTCTATGAGCTGACAGCCGTCTGAGATCGACCACAACACCTGGACCCTCTGTGCTGGACCGAACAACATTTTAAGGTTGTGCTTCTTGTTTGGTGCAGTTTTAAATCCCCACCCCCCCACATACGCAGGTAAACGCTGAGCAGGTGCTACATCTTACTGGGGTTGTTCTATGTGGCTGATGGTTGCTGGCTAAGCTGGTGCGAGGGTGTTTGGAGCTGTTGCTCGAGCGTTTACAGGTGGTCGCTGTGGCTTTGGGGGACTGGTGAGGACTTCTAGCTGTAGGTGGCTGCTAGCGGTCTGACGGGTCTTTCCAAAGAGTTACTGGGTTTTAAGAAGTGGATGGAAGGGCAGGGGTGGATGCTATGGTGTTCGGATGGTTGCATCTAATTGAACCATCTCTACAAAAACTGAGTGACCTCCACCCTCTGATAAAGACCATGAGAGGCGGCTGAAAGCTCCAGAAAAAGCTAGTAAGTGGACGACGAGCGCGGAACTTTTCCTACTACAAGAACGACCTCTCACACTCAGCCTGACCACATTAAGGCCGGCCAGGTTTGAGGACGCGCTGTTCAGCCTTCCCGCTGTCCAGACCACACCCACCACATATGGCTTGATGGCGTCCCCGACGTCCTCGTCCATGTGAATGTACATGTTGAGCAGCTGCGGCAGGTAGAAGTCCACCTCCTCGTGGGGGAAGCTGAAGAGCCGGTTTCCGATGTACGCCTGGACGCCGGGCTCCTTGGAGTTGTGCAGGTAGGAGATGGCCATGGACACGTCAAACAGCTTGGACTCAAACAGACGGAGCAGCCACGACTGTTTGGAGGGATTGTGTCTCTGCCACCGCCGGGCGCTCTTCACCGAGCCGGGGGCCGGGCCCTCGCCGTCGATCTCCGCGTGGATCTTCAGCGGTTTCACTGTGGAGTTCAGAGCGGCGACGGGGGCGTGGGGCTCCGCGTCCGACCTGTCCCCATTCTGCGGGCCAGTGACATCGCCGTCTTCCTGCTTCAGCCTCACCTTCTGCAGCACCTCCTGACACGCCCGGTGGGCCACCTCGGCGTCGATCACCAGGCTGAGCTCTGCCACGCCTTCGCTGATGACACCCAGCGGGGGAGTAGCAGCCTGGGGGGGGCCGCAGGATGACGAGGGGGTGGAGGGGAGGGACAGGGAGGGAGAGGAGGAGATGGAGAGGGAGGGGGATGGCAAAGGAGAGGGGCTGTTCCGATCAGAGGGGGTGGGGGAAAGCTCCGGCTCTGTGTCCTCCATCATGGCCACTGGGAGGCGTCGCCCTCCTCAACTGAAACAGAGACAGAGGTCAGAAGTCAGATGTTTGAGGTCAGAGTTCAGAGCAGAGGTCAGAGGTCAGCGGTCAGAGCTGAGAGTTCAGGGGTCAGAGCTGAGCGTTCAGAGGTCAGAGCAGAGAGGCCAGAGGTCAGAACCTGACATGAATAACATGAACCTGCTTGTTCCTCCATGATTTCCAGCAGCCTGTTACGAAGCGTTCTGCCCACGTGCTTCAGGTAAGAGCACTTCTGTGTACATGTGATGTCTGTGACTGTCGGTGCTGCTGTGTAACAGGAAACGATGTACGAGTGCTTCCAAGAAACATGTAATTCAACACACCTGTTCATTCTCTGTCCACTGTGTGAAATTCAATCAATAATAATAAGATTAATGTAGAATCAGATGAACCAATGATGAAAATAATAGTCCTCAACATGACAAGACAGACCAACTGTAGACATCGCACCTGAGGACCTGCACGTCTGTGAGCCAATGGAAAGACAGAGTACAGCCCTCAGGTAGCAGGTGAGGTCAGTTTTTTCTTCTCTCACCAGATTTTACGACGAGCACGTTCATTTCCTTCAACAAGTGTTAATATCACGTTATCTAAATAAGTTATGAGGGTCCGGTGGTACAAACGTCAGCGTGCTTTGACCAGAAATGATTCAACTTCATAAAAACTGCTCAAATTCTCTGTTTAACATCATGTGAACTGTTTGTCATCATCTCACATTAGAACTGCAGAGCTAACACACACACACACACACACACACACACAGTGCAAACAGCTGCTGTGTGTGTGTGTGTGTGTGTGTGTGTGTGTGTGTGTGTGTGTGTGTGTGTGTGCGCGTGTGTGTGCGTGCGCGTGTGAGAGAGTGATCTCAGAGTCGGCCTGGCTGTAATCCCACTGAGCAGATTACAGATTACAGTCAGGGGACAGGCTGTCTTCATGTCAGATCAGACAGGACGTGACGCGGACTCATCGTCTACACTCGTGTTTTCACTGTGATCGATCTGCAGATCAGCTGATGTGGAAAACCACGTCGCTGTTTTCAGTTTACTGTGACAGAGAGCAGACAGTTTCAGTTTTGGACTGAAGTCAATCATCAGACAGTTTCCAAAGCTCTGGATGTCCTCACTCTTCTCACGATGGACGTTTGACTGCGGCTGCCGCCCTCACAGAGCATCTTCTTCTTCTATGTTTATGCATATTCATATTTCTGTACGTTAATGTTGAGCGTTCTCTGATGAACTAGGTTCATATGCATTGATCCCGGCTCTAATGATTGATTGATCCCCTGCAGGTGGTGTGTTCAGAGCCTGTCCACAGACCCTCCACCACAGCTCTGTAACATCATATCAATTATTGGTTCAATAAGGCCAAACCTGATCAACAAATCAATCCTAACAGGTGTAATGCTCTTTCATACCAGTGACAACATGGCTGCCTCAGGTGTATCTGACCTCCAATGTCTTTAAATCAACAAGCCTATTAAAATGCGCGTCCATCAAATGGCCTCTTCCCAGCATGGCGGTCAAATTCATGAGCGCACAGACCATAAAATCTTCTCCTTCACTGCTGATTCTGTCCATTCAGTCCTGGAGGACCTGCAGCTGTCCGTTCACGCCTTGCATCATTTCTCATTAATCTTCAGGTGAAACTTCTCCACAGACTGCACTCACCTGCACACCTGCACTGCCAATGGTCTGAATGCTGAAGGCTTCCAGAAGGTTCTCCGCATCCAACTGGACGACAAATGAATATTTAGACAGCACATCATTTGTTCAGAGAAACGAGAGCAGCTCTGGTCTGATTGGTGGGAGGAGGACAGCTGAACGTTGTGGACAGCGAGGATGTAATTTCATGCTGCTGCTACACCGTCATCACTCAGCTGTGAGGTTGATTCTCGCTGACCGCCGTCTGCTGTCACGCTGGCGTCTGCATAAAGCCCGGTCAGGACACCTCCGTCACACAGCACACGTACGTTCTACTGGAAATGCTCCACCTTCTCCTGGCTCCAGCTAAAGGCCGGCTGCCTCTTCAGCTCCGCCGTGCTGGACTGATCCTGGCAGGACCGCTGAGAGCATCAGTCCAGCAGACTCGTGGACGCTCTCGCAATGTGACCTCAAAGTGAACCCTCGCCTACGTTTTGGACAAACGTCCTTCACAACCGTCCACGTGTGCCTTTACGTGCTTCCAGCTTTGATCGAGTTACTGAATCTTAAAGTTATTTTCTACAAACATTTTGTGCTGCGTTTTAGACACAAATGATGCGATGTGAATAACGTCTGCTGCTGTCTGTGGAGATTAGTCTTCATCCAGGCCAAAACCACGTCAAGCAAACATTTATCATCGTTGACACGCGAGACAGCGAATAAACAAGAACGATGGCAAACGTTTCTCCTGCATACTTCAGTTTCTTGTCCTTTACCAGCTGACGGACACGCAGATTCTCATGTGTCTCTAATGAGCTGATTGACGGCCGTCAGAGCGTTCCATCCTGCTCTGATATTCATTGCCTCATTGATGAAGAAGAGCTGAAACGACTGCTCGATGACAAAAACATTCTGATCGCTGATCAATCCTTTACGTGACTCTTTTTCTTTCCTTTTTTTATCCTCTGGTGTTGATTTCTCTGTTTTTTCCCCACAGTAAAGTGAATATCTTTGGGTTAGTTGGACAAAACACAACATTTTCTATCAAAGTTGGACTTAACAGTAAAAAATCTGTCTGTGTGTCCACAGCCAGCACTCGTGGAGACACTGTGGACAGCCAGGAACACAAAGGGGGAAAAAACAGAAGCATCTTGAACTGATGGCAACAAACTTAAATAAAACAGAGGGATCATCTCCACTCAGTGTTCAGCTTATGTGCTGCTTTAAGCTAATGCAGTCTAACACATAATGCTTCATTTCTGTTGAGTCACTGTCTACAATAATCATTAAACTCATCATTTATAGCAGATCTACTGGATTACACACAGTTTTTGCTAATCTTTTAAAACTGTGTCTAATATTAAAGCTTTAAACATGAACTCGCTTCAAAGTCCAGTGAAAACATTTTTAAAATAACAGTTTAATAAATCTTCTAGTTAGCCGCTCATCCAGCGGTCAGCTGATGTTAGCTTAGCACAAAGCTAACCCACTAAGAGTGGACGTGCAGATGGAAGTTAAACCTTCAAAAGCTCAGTGTTTTCAGGAGCTTTTACTGAAAGCTAAGTTAACGAGGAGCGGGTGTAGCGTTAGCATTAGCTCAGGCACAGTTTACAGCTCAAGAACGAACAGACTGCTAGCTTACTGATACGTTACACGAACTTATGATGCTGTTGGTTGACACGCAGTTACCGTTAACCAGCTAACGAAACATTAGCATCGTGCTGAAACTGCTTAGCTTACAGGCTAAACTAAACACTCGGCAGCTGACTAGCAACAAGCCAAATGAAACCGCTTTTCACCCAACAGCGTCAACTCTTGTTTCGGCATTTAACACAGACACAAACACGGCTCGGTTAATGTTAGCGTTAGCATTAGCCGGCAGATCGGGCCAACTGTTGCTAACTCAGTTCAATTGTTTTAAACCTGTATGCTAAGCTAACGTTAGCTCCGTCTCATGTCTTAATTCTTCAGGTTGAGTGAAGTGTCTGTGTGTTTACAGGTGAGCCAGTCTTACCTGGTTACTGTTTACTGGGTTTGAAATGATGCTTTATTTCCAGTTTGTCTCCTCCATTGATACTCAGAGATCTTCATGTCAACAACAGCTAACATTCCCGCCAGGCGGCGCCGACGCCGCCGCCACCTATTCTTCTTCTTCTTCTTCTTCTTCTTCTTCTTCTTCTTCTTCTTCTTCTTCTTCTTCTTCTTCTTCTTCTTCTTCTTCTTCTTCTTCTTCTTCTTCTTCTTCTTCTTCTTCTTCTTCTTGATTTCCGGCAGTGTAGACGCTGAACTGCGCATTACTGCCCTCCACTGGTTGTTATTTCTAATCTACTTCAGATTCTTCCATAAAGTCCTGTTTGATGCAAAAACTGCAAAACTGCTCTGGAAATCAATTGATGGTTCTCACAGTGGCCAAACAAAGAAGAAATAGAAAAAACCTGAAGCTCTAATTCTGCCATTTGGATAAATAGTCTCTGCGTTTCAGCGTTGTATTGACTGCATTCTCAGACCTGTGACATGCTTTCCTCTCAACTCAAACCACAGTGACCCAGCCTCAACCTGCATAGTTTAACTGAGTCCCCTCGAGATGGTCAACTGCGATGGCATTTCCTATTGACTAGGGATTGTACGGAGAAGTAATGCCTCCCCTTACTTTCTTTCTTTCTCCCAACCCACCTGCCATTCCTTTATTAGGCCCTTTTTAATTATTCCTCTCAGTTCCACTCTTCCTAAAGGGAGGTGTTCTACAGTTTGCTTGTTCAAGCTTCCTTTGGCTGAGCTGTCCACTTGTTCATTTCCCTGGATCCCAGCGTGCCCAGGAACCCAGCAAAATGCGATGTCACTGTCTTCCCTTACTCTGATTATTGTCCTCAGGATTTCATTTACAATATCAGGTCGAGCTTGAGATCGCTTGAGATTTTGGTGCTGAATCCTAAAACCCCATGTCATTCCCCCTCCTCTACACTCTGTAATGCCTTTTGGACCTGTTTCACCATAAACTCCACATTTTGTCCTCTTTTCCAGGTGGCCCCGTCGTCTGCAAACAAGGACAGCCCAAATCCTTCCCTTATATTATCAAAGATGTCATTTATCATTACATTGAATAACACTGGAGAAAAAGCACTTCCCTGTGGAGTGCCGTTCTCTATAATACTGTTTTAGAACTGACACCACGCACTGAACTTGAATAGTTCTTTCCTTTAATTAAACATTCGTCCTCTAACTCCCAGATCATAAATTTTAATCAATAATCCGTCCTTCCACAGAGAATCATACGCTTTCTCAATGTCTAAGAATACACTCATCACCACTTCTTTATTATTAAACGCCCTTTTAATATCTTGATCCACCAGAGCAACTGACTCCATTGTGGAGCGACCCCTCCTAAAGCCATTCTGGAAATTAACAAAAAGCCCTCTTGATTCCAAGAAGTACTCTAACCTATTTGTAACCATCCTCTCCATTTATTTGCAGAGCACTGATGTAAGCGCTATGGGCCGGTAAGACCTTGGATCCGACACCTCTTTGCCTAACCTTAAGATCGGGACCACCACTGCATGCTTCCATTCCTTCGGTAGACATCCCTCTGCCCACACTGTGTTCACCAAAGCAAGGATCTCATCCAACACAAAGTCACCGAGCTGTTTAAAGAGCTCGTAGGACAGTCTGTCTCGCCCTGGAGTGGTGTTCGCCCTGGCCATAATGGCATCTCTCAATTCCTTAACAGAGAAAAATAAATTAATTGGACTATCATTCTCCATGTTCCTCTCCAGTTTCCACTGATTATCTGACATCACCTCTGCCCTCCTCCTAGACCCCTCAGCCCCCAAACTCTCTGATTTATGCACCTCATGGAAAGTGTCTCCAAACATGTCTGCCTTTCCTTACTCGACACTGCCTCAGCTCCACCTTTCTGCAGCACTGGGACAGATCTTGTCCTATAAACCCCTGACATTTTGTGCACAGCTGACCATAACTGGCCTACTGGCGTCTCTGGGCTTACTGTATCACAAAATTTCCTCCAGCTATTCCTCTTCCTCTTTTATGACTTTCCTTGCCAAGGCCCTCAACCGCTTATATTCAGTTACATTAGCTGACTTTGGATATTTCTTTAATATTCTGTACGTTCTATTCCTCTTCCTTACAGCTCCATCACACCCTTTGTTCCACCACGGTACACGCTTCCGGGCCTTAGGACCTCGCTTCTCAGGAATGGTGTCTTGCTTCATGAATCATGGAACTAATGGAGCAATTCCACCTGTCCACAGAGCCCTCACTGCCAACCTCTCCTACTAAGCTATTTGCCCTTTTGCAAAACTCATCCCCTGAGAAAAGGTATACCTGGGTACCCTCTCTCCCTCTTCCTTCCTCAACTCTCTCCCAAATCTGCACAAAACTGGATAATGATCACTTCCCAGCGTACAAGTATCCATTACCTCCCACTCCCCTATTCTAGGTAAATTGGGGGATGCTATTGCTAAATCTATGCCACTAGAGGTATTTCTAGCAATATCATATCTTGTTGGCCTACCGTCATTTATCAATACCAACCCATGCTTATCCAGAAAGTCTTCTACTGCTACCCCATTGCTGTCTCTTTTCTTACTACCCCGTAAAGGACTGTGTGCATTAAAATCTCCTGGCCATACAACAGGGCACCGTACTTCCTCCATTATCTCATCAAAATCTGACAATAACAAAGGATTACAGGGGTTATAGAAGTTAATCACAGTAACACTATCTTTATTATTACGATTATTATTACTGTACCTGTAGCTGCCCCACACCTCCACAGCTATACACTCAAGACTAGCACTTACATTCACTCTCCTGTACTGCAGCCCATTTGTAACAAAGGTCGCACAGCCCCCATGAGACTTATTAATCCCCCTTATCTCTCTACCTACCAATTCTGCCCGATCCAACCTCACGCACTCATATCCTGGGATTACAAAATCCAAGCTGGGCTTTAACCATGTCTCCTGAATACAAATCAGCTCTGGTTCTATCTCAAGCTTATCAACAAACTTTTTTAACTCCTGACCGTTTTTAACTGGGCTCCGGCATCCCACTGGAGGACATTCTGAAACTAACAATCCTCCGCATCATCTGCTATGTTTGAGTCCTCATCTTCACTGTATTCCCTCATCCTCTGCGCTCTATTCTGTACCTCCGACATGTGCTGGTGTAACTTCTCTGGTACCTGCTTTGGAACCTTTCAGCTGCCCCCACCACTTCCCTGATGATGTCTGATCTATTCGCAGTTTTCGACGGAAAGATACGCTTCGCTCCAGCCAATACATCAACCACAAATGATAGAAATGACTCCTCACTCATAACCAGCATGTCCGGAGGAAGCGTGTTTGGTGCAGCGCTATCGTTGCCCAATTTTACATCACTCCCACTCTCTTCACTGCCTCAGCACCTTGACACCTTGTCTCGCTCCCTCACAGCCTCTACCTTCCTGGCTTTGATAGTATATTCGCATCTGCGATATGCTGCTACGTGGTCCCCCCCACAATTAGAGCACTTAGGGGCATCTGGTCTGCACTCTTTTATTCCACGATCTCCGCCACACTTTGCACACCTTTTCTTACCCCGACAGGAGTCCGCAATATGTCCATTCCTTTGACAGTTACAGCAGCGCAGCGGAGGCCTCACGTACTCCCTCACCTCACGCTACCAAGAAAAACTTTCCCTGGCAACTCAGTGCCTGCAAATGTCAGCAGAACCGGCGGGTCCCCCCCGGCTCCCTCCCTGCTCTTGTACTCCTCCTCTGTACATCTATTACCTGTCCCCCTCTTATGTTGTCCAGTATTTCTTTTTCCGACAGACCAGCAAACATTCCATGGACCCCATGCTGATAGCGTCCTCATACTGTTTCCTGCTCACACAGTTAACCCTCAACACTCCATTAAATAGACCCTTGGCCTCGAAACCCTTACCTATCAGACTCTGTGGGGACAAGTCCATTTGTAAAGGCTTTATTTCCTTGAACCCCGCACCCCCCGGTTTAGCTCCCTTACCTCTGAGCAGCACCGTAAGTTCTTCGGGACTTCTGACTCTCCTCTGCTTCTCTGGTACTTCACCTCCCCCCGGAGCCCCTCTCTTCCTGAGCACCTGCTGCCACCCCCCTCCCTCAGACCCCCCTCTCCCTTCAGAAGCCATACGGCCCCTGATTCCCTTCCCCCGACACTATCCTCCTCGTTCTAATCCTACTCTCTATGAAATAATAAACAAAACAAACGAAAGGAAAGGAAGAAGGGCCGATGAAACAGCGAGTGACCACCAATAACAGAACAAATTCGTCAATCCCCCTTTTCGTCTCTCTCTTCGCTGCTGCCGACTCTCTGTTCTCTCTTCCTTCTTCTTCTTCTACTTCTCCTCCACCTTTCTGTTTGCTTCAGGTTCTGGTTTCTGGTACTGTGACGGTTACAGGCGGTACTTGGATTTACATTCTGACTGCATTGACTGGACTGGACCAGCACACGAGCTGCGTGTATACATATATAGGCACAGTTAATACGTATATAGTACTGTGCATAGTACTGTATATAGTACTGTATAGAAGTAACGTAAATATGGTTTTATTTAATTTTTGTTTTATTTTACTCTTTTCTGATTTCAGCAACTTGTGTTGAACCTCAGTCTTCTACTTTTGGAGATTTTCTTTCACTACAGAGAAATGTTGTATTTTTACTGCATTTATCTGATGCTGAAATGACTGGAAGTACTTTGTTCATAGTACAGGTACAGTGCATGGTATGCATACATATCTTTGTGCAGTACTTAGATTGAATAAACAGAGTATTGTATGTATGCGGTGTGTTTGTTCTTCTGCTGTTTTTATGTTTGAAGATTTTATTCTTTTCTGATTTTAAATCTCAAACATGATCACAAAAATAAATGAGATTCATAGAAAATAGAAGTTTCTGATTGCAAGTTAATCAATAATAATCCAGATATGTAAATATGATCAACTGAATAGGTATACTTTTACTTTTGATACTCGTGTAACTTTTACCTGTAATGAGTATTTCTACTCTGTAGTATTAGTACTTTTCCTTCAGCAAAGAATCAGAGTACTTTATTGCACTCCTCTTCATCGAACAAGGATTCACAGTCGGACGAGTTGAAAAGTTTCAGATGTTTTCAGGCAGATTTCCATCAGTGAGACGTTGACCTTCACTCAGAGATGCAGTTCATCAGAGTCAAAGGACACCCTGGTGTTCAGGTGTTGACATGATGTGATTGACTTCACGTGTCCACCGAGAAGACAAAACAGGGTGAGGGACGTTTGTGTCTGGACAAAGGATACGATGTAAAGTCCGTCGACGGGCTTGGTCTTCACCAGCGGACAAACGTCTCACGTCAAGAATTAAAAGAACATTTTGGCGTTTGCAGACATCACGTTGATTCAGTCTGGAAAGATTACAGTCTGCAGGTGAAAGTATCAGACAGACGAGCAATCAAATGTAACTTTATTGAAACATTGCGACGTTACAGTTTGACCAGCAGGTGGCGCTGCAGGATACAGGTGTGACTGACAGGTCCCAGCAGGTCAGACAGGTTGGTTTTATTCTAACACACAGATCAGAACCTGCACATGTACCTGAGTCTCAGGCTGTCGTCTGGACCAGGTCTGGATCAGGTCTATATTAGGCCTGAATCAGGCCTGGACCAGGTCTGGATCAGGTCTATATTAGGCCTGGATCAGGCCTGGACCAGGTCTGGATCAGGTCTATATTAGGCCTGGATCAGGCCTGGACCAGGTCTGGATCAGGTCTGGACCAGGTCTGGATCAGGCCTGGACCAGGTCTGGATCAGGTCTATATTAGGCCTGGATCAGGCCTGGACCAGGTCTGGATCAGGCCTGGACCAGGTCTGGATCAGGTCTGGACCAGGTCTGGATCAGGTCTATATTAGGCCTGGATCAGGCCTGGACCAGGTCTGGATCAGGTCTATATTAGGCCTGGATCAGGCCTGGACCAGGTCTGAATCAGGCCTGGACCAGGTCTGGATCAGGCCTGGAACAGGTCTGGATCAGGTCTATATTAGGCCTGGATCAGGCCTGGACCAGGTCTGGATCAGGTCTGGACCAGGTCTGGATCAGGCCTGGACCAGGTCTGGATCAGGCCTGGATCAGGTCTATATTAGGCCTGGATCAGGCCTGGACCAGGTCTGGATCAGGTCTATATTAGGCCTGGATCAGGCCTGGACCAGGTCTGAATCAGGCCTGGACCAGGTCTGGATCAGGCCTGGAACAGGTCTGGATCAGGTCTATATTAGGCCTGGATCAGGCCTGGACCAGGTCTGGATCAGGCCTGGACCAGGTCTGGATCAGGCCTGGAACAGGTCTGGATCAGGTCTATATTAGGCCTGGATCAGGCCTGGACCAGGTCTGGATCAGGTCTGGACCAGGTCTGGATCAGGCCTGGACCAGGTCTGGATCAGGCCTGGACCAGGTCTGGATCATACACGTGGGCACTGATCGAGTTGTTCAGATGCGTCTTTGAAGTTCTGATTCGCTCTTAGCGTCATTTTCATGTCTGATATTCCTGCTGTAGCTGTGAGCTGCGTGAACTGTGCCGATAACGGGAAACGACGTACGAGGGCTTCCCAAGAAACACGACGAGAGGTGAAGAAACTGACGGAGGGCCGAACGGAGGAACTCTGAACGGCAGCGGACGGGACGAAAGACGAGATGTCCGTCAAACCGCTCTGCTTGCAGACGTGTGTGTGTCGTGTTTCTTGATGTCTTTCATGTTTTGATGTGACGCACTTCGAATCGTCTTGTTCTGCTTCAGACAACCATTCTGACCAGTCGCCCTGTTCGTCGCCTTCTTCCATCATCTGGCTTCTGCGCGTGCGCTCGTGCTACACTAACCTGAACGCTTTGATTGACTGATTTGATATTAAAGCTGTTAATACTGTGTCGCAGTGCTGAACGACTGAGTGTGAAACGGAGGAACGTCCGCTCCTCCGTCACACCGGCTCAGTTCTTCAGAGGTGATTAAAGCTAAAGGTGGTGAATTTACTGAAAACATTAACGGTTACATGTTAAACCACCAATGAGGCGTCGTGCTGCTCGCTCTAAATTTCATGTTGTGGATTCACGTTGACACAGCAGATCTGCATGTCCTCACAGCCAGATGTCAGACGTACAGTCTCCTCCAGGATACCTGACCTCATGGGCGAGAGCCGGACCGCCGGGTTCTTTACCGAAATCCACCAAGAAGTTCTCATTCAGGGAGAGGCCCCCGTTAACAGAGTCCACATCGATCTGCATCATCACCGAGCCCTGTCTGCAGACAGACACACAGACAGACACTCAGTGTGTGGACACGCCTGCAACCTTTAGTTCTGCGTCTGTTTTCATTCTGATGCTGCAGAACTCAGAAATCAACTCTTAAAGGTTCCAGAAACTGAAGTATTTTTACCCTTTAGTGAGGAAATCCTCAGATTATTCAAATGAATGTTTAAATTAAAGGCACAACTTCAGCTCTGCATCATTTGTTAAGCAAAGGGATTTTTAGATTTAAGGGTTTTATTAAGGGGTTTTGTTCTGCTAAAGAACTCAAGCATTCAAGAAAACATGTCGAGCTGTCCACATACTTTTGGCCATATAGTGCACTTTAATCAGGTATGTGATGCGGTTAATAATATTACAGTAGCAGTGCAATAATATTACAGTTGAACTGCAGTAGTAGCACAGTAATATTGCAGTAGCACAAGTACTGACTTGATCATGTCGGGGTAGAACTGCTTGTCCCAGCCGCTGTAGAGAGACGTCGTCACATAAAGTCTCCGACCGTCTAAACTCAACTGGATCATCTGAGGACTTCCAGGGATACGCTTTCCCTGAGAGACAGACGGGTGGAGAGAGAGACAGGTGGAGAGAGAGAGACAGACGGGTGGAGAGAGAGAGACAGATGGAGAGAGAGAGACAGACGGGTGGAGAGAGACAGACAGGTGGGTGGAGAGAGAGAGACAGACCGGTGGAGAGAGAGAGACAGATGGGTGGAGAGAGAGAGACAGATGGGTAGAGAGAGACAGGCAGACGGGTGGAGAGGGAGAGAGACAGGCACGTGGAGAGAGAGACAGGTGGAGAGAGAGAGACAGATGGAGAGAGAGAGAGACCGGTGGAGAGAGAGAGACAGATGGGTGGAGAGAGAGAGAGAGGTGGGTGGAGAGAGAGACAGGCGGGTGGAGAGAGAGAGAGACAGATGGGTGGAGAGAGAGACAGACAGATGGGTGGAGAGACAGACGGGTGGAGAGAGAGACAGACCGGTGGAGAGAGAGAGACAGATGGAGAGAGAGAGAAAGATGGGTGGAGAGAGAGAGACAGACGGGAGGAGAGAGAGAGACAGGTGGAGAGAGAGAGAGAGACAGACGGGTGGAGAGAGAGAGACAGGCGGGTGGAGAGAGAGACAGGTGGAGAGAGAGAGAGAGACCGGTGGAGAGAGACAGAGACAGATGGGTGGAGAGAGAGAGACAGGTGGAGAGAGAGAGACAGATGGGTGGAGAGAGAGAGACAGGTGGAGAGAGAGAGAGGCAGATGGGTGGAGAGAGAGACAGGTGGAGAGAGAGAGACAGACGGGTGGAGAGAGAGAGACAGGTGGAGAGAGAGAGACAGATGGGTGGAGAGAGAGACAGGTGGAGAGAGAGAGACAGATGGGTGGAGAGAGAGACAGGTGGAGAGAGAGAGAGGCAGACGGGTGGAGAGAGAGACAGGTGGAGAGAGAGAGACAGACGGGTGGAGAGAGAGAGACAGGTGGAGAGAGAGAGACAGATGGGTGGAGAGAGAGACAGGTGGAGAGAGAGAGACAGACGGGTGGAGAGAGAGAGACAGGTGGAGAGAGAGAGACAGATGGGTGGAGAGAGAGACAGGTGGAGAGAGAGAGACAGATGGGTGGAGAGAGAGACAGGTGGAGAGAGAGAGAGGCAGACGGGTGGAGAGAGAGACAGGTGGAGAGAGAGAGACAGGTGGAGAGAGAGAGACAGATGGGTGGAGAGAGAGACAGGTGGAGAGAGAGAGACAGATGGGTGGAGAGAGAGACAGGTGGAGAGAGAGAGAGGCAGACGGGTGGAGAGAGAGACAGGTGGAGAGAGATATCAAAGAATAAATAAAAAATAAACCCCCGCAGAGGATTGAACACAGGATGTTGGACAGACAGGTCCATTCTGTCCCGTCTCACTGCTTCCTGTCTGCGGTACCTGGATGATGCGTGGGCCGGGTTGCGGCTGGTTCTCGGGGTCTTCCAGGACTCTGACGGGACCATCACTGATGATGCTTCCTCCCAGAAACACCTGGAAGAGACGGACGGGTTAACTGTCTCACTCTGAGCTATCACCTGTTCGTCACTGCACCGGTGTCATAACATTCACACCTGGCCGACCAGTCGTGGATTCCTCCTGTCTGTGATGTCATACTGTCTGATGTCACCATGCAGCCAATTACTGAAGTAAAGAAAACGGTCGTCCAATGAAATCAGGATGTCTGTGATCAGACCTGCACAGACAGACAGGAAACCAGTCAGACAGACAGACAGACAGAGAGGCAGGCAGAGAGACACACAGACAGACAGGCAGACAGGCAGGCAGAGAGACAGACAGACAGACAGACAGACAGACAGACAGACAGACAGACAGGCAGACAGGCAGGCAGAGAGACACACAGACAGACAGACAGACAGACAGACAGACAGACAGACAGACAGACAGACAGAGAGGCAGGCAGAGAGACACACAGACAGACAGGCAGACAGGCAGGCAGAGAGACACACAGACAGACAGACAGACAGGCAGACAGGCAGGCAGAGAGAGAGACAGACAGACAGACAGACAGACAGACAGACAGACAGACAGACAGACAGACAGACAGACAGGCAGACAGACAGACAGGTAGACAGGCAGACAGGCAGACAGATAGACAGACAGACAGGCAGAGAGACAGACAGACAGACAGACAGACAGACAGACAGACAGACAGACAGGCAGGCAGACAGGCAGAGAGACACACAGACAGACAGACTCACTTGGCATCTCAGGTAGCAACCATCCCTCCACCTTCTTGCAGGGGACAGTGATGACCTTCTCTGTAGCCCAGTCACCTTTCTGAAAACACACAGTCTGCAGTTATACTAGCAGCTCTGTACACAGCAGTGCTTTGAGCTAAATGCTAACATCAGCATGCTAACATGCTAACAGTGAGCAGGTATGATGTTTACGATGGGAGCTGATGTTGGATGGTGAGTCAGATTGTCCTTCTCCAAAGAAAGATCCAGCTGGTTGCTAATCAATCAGAACACTACAAAGACTCAGAGTCTGCATGGATCCAGTACAAACCCTGTGGTGGCTTTCTGGGAGTCCCTCTGGGTCCCTCTGGGTTCCAGCACCCAACACTAATGAAACTCTTTTCTCTGCACACTCAGGCCTGGAGTTTATTTCTCATCCTGCATTCACTCCTGTCACATGCTCTGACATAATAATCAATTATCTGGTCATTCACTGCCTCTCCTGGTTGAACTGACTACAGTCTTACTGGGATCTGGAACCTCGTGATACTGACTGGTGTTTTGTAGAATCTGAAGACTGTTCCTCGCAGAGCACATCCCACGTAGCCCTCAGTGGCATCAGGGTCATGGAGGAATCGGACCTCCAGGGGAATACCACCCTCCTCACCAAGGTCAAGCGTCTGCAGCTTCCTGTGGGTGGTCCAGTCCCAAACATGGAGGGAGCTTCCATAGTGACCTGCGACACCAACAACAATGAACTTGTATGAGCAGAAGTTTGATTTTTGTGCAACAGGGAGCCTGACATTGTCCTGAGCGTGACTCTTTGTATTCTTGCTTCACATGAAGTTATCCCTTTATCAGTCACAATCAACACAACATGCAGATTTACGGGGGGGGTGGGGTGGGGGGGGGGGGCACTGTACACGCCATGCTTATGTGAAATTCTTTTCTCCACTTTTATCCCATCCTGGTCATCCTTCCTCCGCGGCAAACCAGGAGCGGTGGGCTGTCAGCCGACAGCGGCACCCGGGGACCCAACTCTGTTTGTCACCATTGGTCAGGTGGTGGTCTTCTTGCATGTTTTTAGAGGGTTTTATTTAGGGGGATACCCCAGGTGAACACAGGGAGAACATGCACACTCCACACAGAAAGGCCCCTTTTTCCTTGAGCAGACACCGAAGGCATGGTGGAGGACACGCCCCCGGCGCCCACAGTGGGAGTCGAACCCGGGACCTTCTAGCTGTGAGGCCACAGTGTGACATCAGAAAGGCCACGATGATAAAACTGTTAGAGAAAAGAAAGACTCAGCGAGGAAGAGATTGAAAAGACTCACCCTCTTTGACATGAGCTGGATTGAAACCATCAACCAGAGCTTTGGGCGCACCCCATTCAGTGCTGATCATCACATTGTGCCGAGGTTGGTACCAGAAGTCATATCCAAAGGGCGCTGCTTCACCTGGGTGCTCCCAGTTACCAACCACCTCGAACGTCTCACCATCCAGCAGGATGAAACCACCTGAGACAAACAGAGGTGTAACAACTGAAACTGTCCACAAGAGGACGCTATAACAACAATCAGCGGGTTTGTCATTCAGAATGTGCGTGTCCGGTCGACTCCGGTTAACGAGCGGATTTTACAGGTCATAACGTTCGTCTGACGTTCCCTTACTTTACTCATGTTTCTAATAAAACCTTCAGAGTTCTCCGTCTACGTGCGCTGGTCTGTCTGAGGGTTTATGATCTTGTGTGCTGGTTCTCTCACCTTTGCCATTGCCAGATGGGTCTCCCATACTGCTGATCATGATCTGACCGTTGCCCAGACAGTGGGTGGTGTGAGGGTTCCCAAGGCCACACTTCCAGTACAGGTCAATAGGCTCCACTATCTGAAGACACCACAGCGTAACATAGACAGCATTTTCACCTTTATCAGAGAAGCGCAGTCTGAACAAAGTCAACATGTGTTTCTTTTCAAAACAAAGCTCTGTGCTTCACAATAAAAGTATCCATCCACCCATCTTCTGCTGCTTATCTCGAGTAGGAATGAGGAACTGTGTGGTTCTCGGTGGAGTTTTACTGAGATCAGAACCTAGAAACCTGTGGACTTTCCAGTAAGACTCCAGTATTTCAGTGTTCTAGGGTCCCATTTCAGTAAGACTATAGACAGTAAATCAGGGTCTTGGGTTCTGATCCAATTAAGCCTCCAGGTCTTAACTGTTGTGCTGACTAGAGTTTTACTAGGGTAGTAAACCTGAAGTGACTAAAGATTGGGTCCAGGAGGCAGCCCAGATATCCTTCTCTTTCTGGATGACCCCAGGGTGTTTTCAGGCCTGATGAGATACACAGAACAATTCTTCCATTTTATTGTGGGGTGG
>NC_092062.1:30761433-30858933 GCF_039877785.1 Chaetodon trifascialis | reverse complement strand
GTGTCCACCCTGAACCTGCAGCATTTCTAACAGGTGTGTGACAGAGTTTCAGGTCCTGAAGGTTAATTCATCTCTGCAGACAAACATCTCTGGCAGTAGTACTTTTCCATGTACACAATGTACATGTACACAGTTGTTTTTCATCTTTTTTATCTCCACCCTTTTGTGCCACTGTGTTTGCTTTTTAACACTCACTGGCTGCAACGACTGAATTTCCCCAGTGTGGGATCAATAAAGTCTTATCTTATCTTATCTTATCTTATCTTATCTTATCTTCCTGATGCGTCTAAAACAGCTGCTGTAAAACCTAAAGAAAAAACTAAACTAAAGAAAACACCTCAATATTAATTCCTCATTAACTTCATGCTGAAATCAAACCTTCACTGCTCCGTGAGATTCTGGAAAAACAAACCAAAAACACACAAAAAGAGGAAAAACAGACGTTGGAGTTTATCAAACTGAGCTGAACTCTACATTTACTCAGGTGGTTTGAGGTACTTATACTTCAAAGTCTCTCATGCTACTTTCTCCTCTTCACCTCAGAGCTTTAATTACTTTACAGTTTAAGACTTTACACAAAACGTATGAAGAGTTTATAGAATCTGATGATTAGTCATAAATTAAACGATGTGACAGTTTTACAGCGGAAACGTTTAGTCATTAATCAATCAGCCGAAAATTAATGATCAACTTTTTTGATAACGGTTGAAGTTATTTTTCTTGTAAGAGGAACTGCACTGAGTACTTTTACTCTGAATACTTGAAGTACACGGAAGCAACATTTTAAATGCAGGACATGTACGTGTACTAGAGTGTTTGTACAGTGAGGTATTAGTACTTTTACTTTTTATTAGTACTTTTCCTGCAGATACGCAGCTGTTTCCAGGAAACTGAGCCAAGCTGCACTTGAAGTTGAAATTTACTAATTAAGTGATTAATTGATGAAAATGCAGCTGAAACTAATCATCTTTTCTCTGAGACAAGACGACAAAAAATCCATGAAATGTCAAAAGTCAGTTGGACGTCACAAAGAGGACAGCAGACTAACAGGACACCATGAGGTCATCTGCTCTGACAGACATGAAAGACGCTTTTTTGAGGACTTTTCAGGCAGGTCTGGTATTGTTGGCGGACTCACGTTCAGCACACAAAGACAGTCAACGGTCAGTTATCTGAGCCGTCTGTAACGTCCACTGAGCTCTGCAGGTCAACAGGACACTCTCACTGTTTGGTCTTAGTGTTGCGTTCAGGTGCATTTTGTGTGCTGAACGTATCTCACTGCTGCACATCCAACTGCCCACTGGGAACAAACAAGTTGATTTGCTAAAATGGAGCTTTTCTTGGTGTGAAATACTTGAAGGAGTTTGCAGGAAACGTCTCAGGAGCGACCTGCAAATTTTCCGCTTCATCAGAGGTGAATAAAAAGATCAAGTGCAGCAGGAAACAACAAACAGGCCTCAGAGTCTAATGTGAGCTCAGAAAGCTGCTGAGGCTTCAGGGGCTGCACCTCCAGTGTCCCCCGAGCTGAACAGCAGCAGAGCCAGAGTGAACCAGAGCAAAGGTCAGCGGCGCAGATCTGCCTGAGAGCTGCAGCCAACAACCAGACTTCATGAGAAAAAGGTACAGCTGAAGCAGCTGCGACAAACAAACGCTGCAGAGGACGGTGAAGGCGTCACATGTGCTGGAGGGACGATTAAAGTGGTAAAAACAGAAGCCAGCTCACCCATGTCTGATCAGATCCTGCAGGTCCTGCTGTCCTGGGCTCTCTCAGATCAGGAGGGTGGAGTTTGACTGCTTTCATATCAGGACACAGCCAATCAGAGAGGAGGGGTGTGGCTTTCAGGCCAGCTGAGCAGACTGCAGGTTAACCCTCTGAAGTCCAGCAGAGACCTGCAGAGACTGGTTCACTCTTCAAACACCATCATGTCACTGAATCGTGCAGATTGTTGATGTGATTCTGAATGAATTGAACAGAACTTCAATGTTTCTGTGCAGGACAAAGCCATCAGGGTGTGTGTGTGTGTGCGTGCGTGTGTGTGTGTGTGTGTGAACAACAGAATAAGTCCACTCATCATTTTCAGCTGTTTTATGACTGAAGCTGCTTCCCTTGTTTGTCTTTTCATTCACGCTCATGGTTCATGCTCGTCACTGTCTCGTTGAAGCTTTGCGGTGTTTAAGCAGATGTTGGCGGTCCGTTCTGGTTTTGTGCTGTTCTGCTCTTACGTGTGTGATGTGGCTGTAAGTCCTGTTGTTTTATCACCTCGGTTAATGATTGATTGACCTTGTTGGTGTCTCACTTTATCTCTTAGATTTTACACCACAAAAAAAGTGATTGTAGTTGTTTGAACTTTCAGGGTTTTGATCTTTTATGAACTCGTTTTTATGTTGTGTTTACAATGCGTCATGTTTGAATCTCTGCGCTTCTCTTTTGTCTTTTGTTTCTGGATGTTTAATGACAGAATAAAGCAATGAGAAAAAGCAGTTATGGATATACTTCCTCTGTGTGCTTATTGGTGAGCACCATGGCCGAACGCCACCTGAGCCCCGACTGCTGACTGTAGGAAAAGAAAAGGCCCATGAGCACCGGCTGCCTCCCTGAGGGTCCCACAGTCCAACCACAAGCCTTCAAGCTCAACGCTGCAAAGACCGAGTGTTTAATCCAAACCAGGCGGTGCCTCCACACATGGTGCACCAGGTACCAGGTGAGACTGTGAGGAAGCAGGCAGCGTCATCCAAAGATGTCCTGCAGAGGCCGTGAGTCCTCTGAGGCCACAGCCTGCGATCCGTCAGTCACATCATGAGTGGATTTCTGAACAGGTGAGCGTTCAGTCTGAGCAGGTGTAATTTCTGTTGTCCTGATGTCAGCGTGGCGCTCTTTCCACCACCTGTGAGACCAGGACAGGAAACAGTCTGGATTTGTTGAGCTGGGCCTTCATACACTAAAATAACTGAAGAGATTCATGTGAGGTTGACAGTGACAGGTGCATTGCTGTTTTACAGGGCATGCATACTACAACCTGATTGGACGATCGGTGCAAAGATCTGTCTCAGGTGGGGCCTTGATGGAGCGCTTCACTGAAACTGGGCTGTTTTTCCCAAACTTTTTCTTTTCTTGACATCAACAGCCACTTTTTCCTGCCATTTAACATTCAAATCTTAACTAAGTTAACAAGAAACTGCTGCCGACAGACTGATCGAGTGCTTCCTTCAGTCTGCTGAAGATGAAGATGAAGAACATCGTCGTCACAGAGGAATCTCAAACAATCAAAGTTCATACGGGACATTATCTGAAGTGCATCAGTTAGATAAGGAACAGGAACCAGCCGTGACCTGGTGAACCAGCAGAGACCTAAAGAGTCTTTGAATCAGACTTTCAGGTTCAGCTCTTCATGATTTCTTCTCTCATTTCAAACCAACATGGCTGATTTCAGGCAAGCGAGACACCTCAAAACCACAAGGGTCACTTTAGAAACAAGGCGTCTCGGCCTGATCATGTTTGGATCACATCCGTGTTTTCTGGATTCTGTGCTGTGGAACACGTCTGTGCTTCTGTATTTTTGCTCAATCATGTTGTACTTATAAGTTATTAATTAGTGTTTATTAGTACGTTTGAAGGTCAGTTACATAATCTGTGACTAACTCATAATGCAGATTAACTTTGCTCTGATCAATAATCAGCTGTTCAAGGTCAACTGCATCTGAACCATAAAAGAAGCTTTTCAGCAGTCTGGAGGATTTACTGGCATCCAGTGGTGACGCTGCAGACTGCAAGCAGCCGACCACAGCCGGCCTCTAGAAACCTGACGGTCCCTCTACAGAGCCTGTGTGGTTTGTCCTTTCTGGGCTCCTGTGGTGGACTCTGAGGATGAGGACCTGGTCCCTCTTTTGGTGTCAAGAGCTCATTCTAAGATACTGACAACACCATTTTAATTATCTGGTGATTTCACATCAATGAGAACATTTCTAGAACATTCAGAGTCTCTGAATCCTCCAACCTGCAGCTTTAAGGACGGAAACAAACTCACTGCTTCTTCCAAAACGTCCATTTTAAGACAATTTCCTGCAAAGTACGTGTACCTGTATTTTTCTACACAGAAAGGTTGTACTTGAATTTACGGCACGTTTATTGGTATGTAGTAAGTATCGTGGTACTTTGAACTTGTATTTGTATGAAGTGCTTTAGCAGTGTTAGTGTTTGAACAGCGAGTCATCCTTCTGAATGACATTCATGGTTTTTAACGTGATCCACACAAACAAATGTCATAAAACTCAGAAAAGAATCCAAATGTGAAGATGTTTCATATTTTATTGATGAGCAACATCATCTAAAGTCCTCTGTGCATCAGCACTGAGACCACGTGTTCTGGGACCACAGTCAAATCAAACATCTTTCATCTGACGGACACAAACAAAAGCAGGACTAAACTCCGATCTGTACACTTCAAACTAACACAGGAGAAAAGTTCAGGTCCAGGTTCTGAGTCCTCAAAACAGGACCAACTCATTTGAGTCCAAAAATGAATGAATGTTCCAGACCAGCCAATCAGCTTCCAGAGCTCATGTCCATCATCATACAACATCCACAGGAAGCGTCTCGACTGCGACAGCGTCCAAGAAAACTCATCAGAAACTACTTTTCGGATCAATTATTAAAAATGGTTTTGATGTCTGAAGACGTCTTTTCGGTAACTGTGATGAACATTTTTCACTATCTTGTAAAATTTCTTCAACAACATCAACTAACGGAGATTGCCTGACACCCACGTCCACCACCACGTCTTGACGTTCGTGTCAGACCCACATTGCACAGCGCCGTTAAACTGTCCGTCCACGGCTGGAAAGATGCTCTCGAATGTCTCGGCTAAGCTGTTCTTCACAGAACGTGTCCTTTCTTTTCTCTGAGATGGACGCTGCATTTCTAATTAGCAGTTGTTCATAACTGCTGATGGTTGGCTGGTCTGGAGGCAGAGCTTCGTTTCATCAGACACTGGAAAGTTCCTTGAAGATATTGCTGCTGCTAAGCAGCTCGAGCTTCAGTATCATCCTGACAGAAACATGTCTCCAATGATATTTTACTCCAGGAACAAACAACACTTGTTAACTGCACTGTCTCTAAAAATCACAGCGAATCAGAGTTTGTTGTATATCGTGTGGTGAGTTCAAGGCTCCATCTGGAAAATCAGGACAAGCCAAGACAACTCAGCCCAGCTGGTTTCTGTGAATATGGCACATGACAAATGTCTAAAACAAGCAGCAGGCAACATGATCACCTATTGAACAGAAGGGATGAGAAAACCCTCCAACTTGTTCCTACAAAGACAAAATCTGTACAGTTTTTACACGAGTTCAGCTCTCAGCAGATCCCTGAGGGGATGCTGAATTTCACTACCTCCAGGATTCTGGTCCAGTATTCTGTCTGGGCCACATCATATACCACAGTTTATTTAAGTCTGTCTTGGGCGACCCTTCACAGCAGACCTGTGGCAGACTGGAGCTTCAGTCCAGGCTGAGAAGGTTTGTTTCTGGGTGAATCTGCCTCGCCTGACGGCCTTTCACCCTCAGCTGAGCTCGACTTTAACTCCACAAACTGCCAAAAGTAAGACTCTGGATTCTCAGTAAACTGCAGAGATGATGTCCAGCAGGAAGCCACTTCCTTCAGACACCTGGACAACTCGCTCAGGTGTTTACAGCTTCTGGACCTTGTCTTCTTCATCTGTTCAGCTTTCATCCATCCCCTCATCCTCCCCTCTGTCAGCCTCTACACCTTCCGTCCTGCTCTTTACCGTTATCTTCCACTCATCACCGACTTCCTCTCCTATGACTATCCTGGTCTCTCGTCTCTCCTTGCTTACCTCCTTCCTGTCCTCCTTTTTCTCTTTTCCTTCCTCTTCACTGTCCTCCTCTACCTTCTTAATTTCCCCTTCCCTGTCATCCTCAGTCCCTTTCCTATCTTCCATATTTTTGTTTGTGCCCTTTCCTTCCTTTTCCATATCCTCCAACCTACCTCCCTCCTTTACTTCCTTTCCTTTCTCCTCCATCTCCTTCCTGTCCTCCCTAATCATTTTCCCTGTCTCTTCCCTGTCCTTGTTCACCCCCTGATCATCTTCTTCTTGGACCTTCCCTTCCTCTTTGTCTTCCAGCTCCAACAGTTCAGGAGGAATGGCCTCTAAAGCTTCAGCCCCCAGCAGTGTCTCTGTCAAGTTTCTCAGGAGGTCCAACTGGACCTCCTCTGGTTTCTCCCCCTTCTTCTTTACAGCCTCCCTGTTCTCCTCTTTCTGGCCTGGCAGAATGCCTGTCAGGTGGTACGATGTCTTCCAAAGCTGTGGGAGTTTGTTCAGGTGTGTGAGGGCTTCGACCACCCAATCAACCAGCCGCTGGGCAACATTTGCTTGGAGTCGGTGGGGTGATGTCTCCTCCAACTCCTTCGGGTGTCCGGCCGTGAACTGAGCCCAGCGTGACAGCAGGAAACGCTGCAGAACCGGTTTCACACAAACCTCAAGGGGCTGAAGATGGAAGGAGCAGCCTCCGGGAATCACGACTGGGAGAGTACCCGACCCACTGATGGAAGTAAGGAAAGAATCTCCTAAGTGTTCCCGGTGTCGGTCCATTACCAGCATTGATTTATTGCAATGAGTTGGACCAGACACATGTTGAAGCCAAACCTTGTTAGTCCAGAGATCCAGTGCTTCTTCTACTAGCAGACTCTCTGGGCCTGCCTCCAACAGGATGAACTCTGGCAGTGCTTTCTCAGCCAGCTGTCTGTTCGCAAGCACCAGGGTCGGCAGCATGATGCCATTGGCCAGCACTGTCAGGTACACAGTGACCAGAGGTACAGACCCAGTGAGTTCCAGGGCATCTGAGCGGCGAAACTTGTCCTGAACCAACCTCAAATCCACAAAGAGACACAGCTCATCCATCGCAGCCACAGTGCTTTCTGACAGCTTGTTGACCTGGATGACTTTCTGAGCAAATTCCCTAAAGGACTTGATCTTGGCATCCAGGGAAAGTGGCAGGGTGCGAGCCAGCGTGGCTTCCCTGCCAATGCTCCGTGCACCCAGCCGATGCTGCAGCATGAAGCTCACGGCCCAATCGTAGGAGATGCGGAAGGAGTCACTGAAACCACCTTTCTTCTTCAGCGTGGAGGCTTTGTGGAATAGGTTGCTCTCGGTAATCGGAAGCTGCTGCTCTCGCATGGACAGCACCCAGGCCACCATACGGTCCCCACCATCGCCGTGGACTTTCTCTTCCTGTTCACTTTGCTTCAAACGCTTCCTGGCCTCCTTCACCCAAGACCGGACTAGCTGCATGTCTGTTGAAAAAACCCTCGAGGCCTGGTGAAGTCCATCACACAGAGCAAACAGTGCAATCCTTAACTGACGGGCAGTGAGGAAATCATCACGATCTTTAGAGACAGACAAGACTGTTGCTGATTGGGACTGGCCATCTGTTGTTGATGGCAGGTGAGACATGGGACGTTTTTCTTCTTTGAGAAATTCTTCCTTAATATCTTCTGCTTCTTCATCAAAATCATCCAGATCATCCAGTCTCTCGTCATCAGAGAAGTCAATGTCCTCTACAGGGGCCATCGCGCCATCCACAATGTCCTGGACCTCATTTACTTCGACTGCTCCACTGCAGCACAGAGAATGAAATGCTTGTCAACATTATTGCCAAAATAAAAGCACAGCAGCAACTTCTGACTTCTAAAACAAAGCAGACAAAAAATATATATTTCACTGATAAAGACAAAACACACACTGGACCCATGTTTCATTCAACTACTCAACTCATTGTGTATTGTCCAAATAAATCTTTCAATGACATTAAATACAAAGCTTTAATAATTGTACCCAAAAACACACATTCCAAAATTAACTGCAAAACAAATACATTAGCGACAAGAATGTGTCTATGTGAATACATTTAGTGAAATGTTTACCTTATTCTGTCCTTGAGGAATCCAAGTTTTGCTGATCCTGTTAAAGACATCAAACATGCATCTTTAATTGTGCAGGGCTGTTTAAAGGCTTTATTTTTTAAGTCGTTATTGGATAGCAGAGGCAGACAGGAAACAGAAGAGAAAGGGCATGACATGCAAAATGATCACCAGCTGGAATCGAGCTAGCGACATAACAATTCAGCTACCACAGTGCACTGAATTGTGTAGTGTTCAACAGTAATAAACCAACCTCTTAGTAATAGAACTGACCACAACCCTTGAAATTAACTGTATAAATACTGACCTCTGTTCAGTGGCGACAGGCCGTGAAATTCCCAGAAGCAGCTTGGCTGTTTACACAGGTTAACCTTACAGATGATGCAGCCGTACACACTCTCATGGCGGACGTTCTTCAAGTTGCAGTTCCTGCATCTCTTGGAGATGCCGCTGATTTTCACCATCCTGTGTCTTTGTTTAAGTGGTTTGTCTGCCACCTCCACCCTCATGCCACGGGAGCTGGCAATCTCCATGATCTCAAAGTATTTCTGAGCACACTTGGCGAGCTGGTTGCCCAAACGCTTGCGGAAGTTGACCTGAGTGAAAAGGCCGTCTTGCACCCATGCAGGTGGGTTCTCTCTGCGGCTCTCCCGCAGTATGATGAAGGCATTGACAATGCTCAGGTTGACCAGAAACCAGAAGAGGCTGCGCCAGTGTCGGTCCTGTGGGATTCCTCCAAGTGGGTTGCAGGCCAGCAGTTGTTTACAGATGTCAACCCCTCGCATGTTCTCCTGCAGGAGGCGGAAGGCCATTGGGCGATCAATGGGGTCCAGTCCACCCACTTTGGTCTGAGACCGCCTCCAAACAGTGTCCTGCTCACCTGGAGGTGCGTTAGTTGACAGGCAGCCCATCTCCTTGGTGTCCCTCCAACGGGTGGCTAGCAGAGGGCCAAACTGCCTCTGCAGGAAGTTCCCAGGTTTCTCCAGCTGGCCCTCTTCCCACAGCTCTCTGGGCAGGATGGGGCTGGCTGGAGGGAAGGAGCTGGAGGCGTAAATGCCCTGGTCCAGAAGCCTTTGCATGAGTGGGACAGATGTAAGTGAACTAGCCAGGTAAAGATGGTGGTGTTTGTCCTCCAGATCCTTCACAAGCTCTGGCACCACAGTGAAGCCTGAATCCTGGCCCATGTTCTCCCCCACTTGGATGAAGAAGCGGTGGCAGTACCCAGACTTTGAGTCACAGAGCAACCATACCTGAGGTTGTGTCTTTGAGTTCCCCTTGGTGTGGCAGTTCTCCTCCTCCAGGCGAGGCGGCAGTGCCCTGTCGATGGTCAGGCAGCAGTTTGGCTGGTAGGTGTTCCACATAGCTCTACCCAGGATGTCCAGCATTGGCCTGAAGATGTGCAGCGAGTCACTGGACTTACTGGTGCCACGATACTCGTCTGTGATGAAGCTGCCCATGCGAATGTTGGCAGCAATCTGCTTGAAGCGTTTGAAACTCATGGCACGGTAGAAGGTATAGCTGTTGTCGTAGTTACTCCAGGACCAGTAGTGTGATGGGTCAGGAAGGTTCTGGATCCCCATCAGGATGACAAGGCCAATAAAACCTTTGATCTCATGGGTGGTGACTGGGACCCAGTCTGGGTAGCAGGAGCCAAGGAACTGACAGGTCTTGGCATGGGCATTAGTCTCACTGGTGATCAGCTCAATGAGCTCTGTGGGGAACAGCAGGTTGAAGAAGTCGATGGCGTCACTGTTCTTCGACAGGCAGTGACGAGGCCCACTGCTCTGCATGAATGGAACGATGGTTGACTTGGTGCTATCGATCTCTGCCAGATGCTTCCAACAATCTGCTGACCTCCAGGTCGGATCTGGCAAGACCCTGTTCTGGACTGGTTCCCTCTCTTCTGAACATTGCTGCTCTTCATTGTGGCAGAACTGGATGTCAGGTTCAGTGTAGGCTGAAAAGAAAGGACAAACAATCATTCATGAGGTCATTTATTTGATGTAAAGTGCGTTATAAATTACATTTATTATCATTCACTATCATTATTTCTAGAAACATCAATATCAAAATCACAACATACCAAAACATCAAAGTAGAATTTGCATATTCAGTAACATTCACTTAGTAACAACACATCAAGAGTCCATACCACAGGAGCACCCACCCGCATTATTTTTTTGTTATTATTATTATTTTAATATTATTATTATTATATTTGACCTGAACCCATAACATAATCGTAAAGATCAGTGGGTGGAGTCGATCATGTATAACCCATTGAAGGCAAGTTGTTTGGATAGTTATCACCTATGCAGCACACCTGGCAGCTAGACTTGTAAAACATGTAAAATTCATAATCATAACTAGATACTGAAGTGGAAAAGGTTCTCAAACCTCCACCAAGGAGGCAGTTGGTGCTCAATACAAAAGCCACCAAAACCACCAACAAAAATACACCAAAAAAAGTGTCCAACAGTGCAGTCGCCACAAACTCAATGATGTCTCTAAAATGCCTGTAAGATAAATAACTGACATCACAAGACTGAGTGAAGTTCAGAAAGACTGAAGAAGACACATCTGTGTCAGTCCTTCCTCCTGTCCTCTGTCCCCCTCCTCCTCGTCCTCTGGGGAGGTGAACTTTATACAGTGATTCTTCTCTAATTTGGCAGCAGATCATGTTGGAATATATCCTGATGTGCATTGTTCCAGATACAACAGTGTCCCTCTGCTGTCGACACTCCCTTCAGTTCCTCGGCTTTGTGCCATCAGGGAGCCGGTGGACACTGTGAACCTTCAGTCAGGTCAGGTTTATTGACTTTGGCTCTGGGTGAAGCCAGAAGCTGGACGCCAGCAGAGCTGTGGATCAACAAACCTCCGTCTGATTTCAGACTCCGAGCAAAAAGAACAGCTGGAACTGAGAGCCGAGACGTGACCAAACACCAGGAAGTGACCTCCGTTCAACCCGAAGCTGAGTTTCCTGACGTCGTATCTGCAGTTCAAGGTTAGCTACAGGCTGATCTATTTACTTTGAAAATTTGATGGTGGAAATCCAGAATTGATTGTTCATGTCTGTTTTCACAGAGCGAGTCAGACCTACTGCTGCAAGTCGAAAACCATTTGATAGACATAACCTTGTTATTATGACTTCACACACTCTGAACAATTACAAGACCAGGATCTCATAACTACCACAAAACACACAATAACAACGACCAGACATACGCAGCTAAATGCTAACAACCGAGTCAAAGTTCATCTGCTGCCGTTAGCCTGTTTAGCATGTTTGAGAGACGTTCTCTTCATGAACAGCTGTGTCTTTTGACTCATGCTACAAGTGCAGCTAGCTGGAAGCTAAAAACACCTGCAGAGCTAACAGGAAACACCTGCCAGCTCAGACCTGTGTGAGCTGACCAATCAGAGCAGACTGAGCTGTTGAGGAGGACTGAAGGTAAAACACAGTTTCATACAGAGAGCAGGACGATGCTGCAGTCATGGACAGCGGGGGACAAATAGTGCGTCTTTGGACATCAGAGCACTTAAAGCCGCTCGACACCTGAAATAAAAGTGCGAACATGAAACTGAGCCTTTTCATATCAACATGTCTCACTGAGTCTGAAGCATTTCTGTCACTGAATCTGTGAAGACAAACAAACAAACAAACAAACAAACAAACAAACCCTGCTTTCACACATGCGGGCTGGTAATGTGCGTTTTTGCTGTGACCCTCAGTGTGCGTGTGCTGAAGTCTTACTCCTGCTGCGACAGGTGGCGCTGTGGTGCTCCGGGTTCCTCAGCAGGTGATCGGCCATCTGGTCCGCAGTCTGAGGCCTGAAGTCGCAGCTAGAGCAGTGCAGCAGGAACACACTGAGGGAGGAAAATAAGACAGTAAGACAGCACAGTCAGAGGTCTGTCCATCAATGAGAGGACAGACAAATGAATTAAAGGCTGTCTTTAATGAGACACTCAAAGGTTAAATCATTTTGTCTTTTCTAAACTCAACGTCTCGTTCGATCAACTGACGAGAATTTTGAACTATCTGCAGACCAGACGTGACCCAGTACATCTGTGGTCCTGGACCTGGTCCTGGACCTGGTCCTGGACCTGGTCCCGAACAGGTTTTCACTTTCAAACAGAAAGGTTTTTTTCTTGCTTTCTGAAGGTATGAACTTGTTCTGTGTCAACATTAAAAAACTGCTCAGCAAAGACCAACACAAATATTCAATTCCTTCGTTTTCATGGAGGAAAATGTTCAACATCAACAGTCAGAGTTTCAGGGACGAAGACCGCCACCCAAAGGTCAGACGCTGCAGCGCATGCACGAGCGCGCGCACACACACACACACACACACACACACACACACAGTAGAAGTAAAAGCAGAATGAAAAGTACCTCAAATTTGTACTAAAGTCAAAACTATGTATTCTGTCACTTTGCTGCAGTGAGTGAGAGCAGGTCAGAGGTCAGAGGTCAGACTCACCATGGAGGAGGAAGTCTGTGTAGAGGGACAACCTGGTCTTTGGACCGCGGCACGTGGTGTCTGCAATTAACAACAAACAACAGCTGATCACAACCATCGATCACACATCTGACCTGCTGCCCAAGCGCTGACCATTACATCACACCGTACTGCTTGACTGCAGTACAGTGAGTACACCTGCAGTACAGTGAGTACACCTGCAGTACAGTGAGTACACCTGCAGTACAGTGAGCGTCCCTGCAGGACTTACTGGATCATGTGGGCAGCGTAGGCTCTGGAGCAGCAGCTGCTGTATGGACACAGCAGACAGTGGACGTGAGTCGGGTAGTGAGCTGAGAAATCAGAGGCATCGGTTCCACACTCCAGACACACCAGCCGGTCTCCATCGTAGGAGGAACTCCTGCTGGACGAGGACAGGAAGTATTTACCATCAAGCAAGGTGACTTTCCTCGAGTGCCGTCCTCAGAGAAACCTTACTTCTCTTCAGTCTGACCTGCCGACGTGGACCCTGCGGCTGAGCGGCCTCTTGGTTGGTGATCGAGCTGATTTGGAGAGCGCCGGGCTCCTCTGGATCGGACACTTCTGCTGCTCTGTCTTGATGTTGATTGGCTGGATGAGGGAGGAGGGGCTCTGGAGCAGGCGGCTCCCCGCTGATGTCATGGCCGTCCTGATTTTCCCATAGGTCCTGATAGTCACCTGGAGACACACGGATCAATACTGAGAACTGACGGAGTTGGACTTCACTGCTGATGTGGCAGAAATATGAAAACCAGCTGCTGGTGCTCAGGAGAAGACGGGGAATCAACAGTTGAAGGACAGGCATCAAGCTGACCTTTGACCCCGGGGGCAGTCCTTCCAGCTGAGCAGGTCGACGGAAGCAGCGATGGTTCTCCAGTTTATGCTGCATCTTATCTTTGAGGAAGACAAACTGAAGACGACACCTATTGCAGTGGAAGGCCTGATTGATCTGAGACAAGCAGAGACAGAAAGAGAGAAGACAAAAGACAGAGAAACAGTCGAGCTTTTGTAGTGGATCGCAAATCAGGACTTTCACAGTTTTCGCCCGTTACAATGAGACACACCATGAAAAAAGGACTGTAGGCATGGACACAAGAAGTAAAGGCGGTGAGGGGGCCGCAGGACCCCCTAAAACCAGGTCTTACTAATACCAAGGACTAATAAAGAGGTGTGAGTCAAGACTAAGAGCAGAAACAGAGACAGGTCACGTGATCCTGAAGTCTGCTTCAGCAGTGAAGGCTGTGAACTGCAGACTGCACCCTGATCCAGAGGTGAGGTCCAGGATCCTCGCTGAGCTGCATCATTACAGCTATGATGAGCTGCTCCAGGATCACATGTAGGGCTGGGCCAATAAAACGATAGCGATATGTCTCGCGATAGACACGTCATCAATATCAATAAAAATGCGTTCGATAAAGCATTCGATAATTTATTTTTCTTCGTCAGAAGAAACCTGAAGTTTTGAAGTGAGGTTGGTTGCATGAACAAAGGCACTCGCTCTCAGGTAACCGAGCAACGTAGGGAGTGATCGCTAATCAGTGAGAGAGACACGCTAACAGCCAATCATGTAACAGTATCAAGTTCGGTTGCGCCGTGTCGTTGTCTCATGTTTGATGCTCCGCGAGGAGTGAGATGAGGAACAGAAAGTGAGCGCTGCAGCGAGCGAAGAATAAAACAGGGAAAGTCAGCTCAGTTTGGAGTTTTTTGGATTTTATAAGTCGGACCGTCGTCAGACCAATGTGGTCTGTAACTTATGCAAGACTGTCGTCCCCACCAAGACCAGTAACACCACAAACTTATTGAACCAGCTTAGCCGCGCTCACTCTTTGGAGCGCAGCCGTATTCGCCAACGTCCAACAACCGCAGCAGCACCGACAAGCAGCTGACCGCCATGCAGAGGTATCTGCTTCAGTGCCTGATGACAAATCATCTAAAAGGCACGAAGACGTAACGGAGGCAGCGGCATCTCATACAGCTAAAGACACGCTTCACTGAGCACTGAGGAGAAGCCAGCTTACAAACAGCTCTTATAATAAAAATATAACTGAACAGTTCATGTATGTTCAGAGGAAGAAGAGCGACTGAAGTTGTTCTTATGTCCAGGCTGGTTTTATAGTTCAGTCAGCAGAAAAAAAGTTCTCAGGTTTCTCTGTTTACATTTTTACACTTTTTTTACATTTATTATTTGAGTGTTTTCCATGGTTGTGTTGACATTTCCTTTCTGCCTTGATAGCTGAGGGATTATAATCAGAGGAAGGTTCAATTTAAAATAAAAACGTTTAAATTAATCCTTTTGTCCAAAACATGATAGGAGTCTGGCGAGAAGTCAGGAACTATCTAAGAGATTCCCCTCCACTCTCCTGCTTCAGTCCAATCTGGGGCAATAACTTTTTCAGCCCAGGAAAAGCAGACGCAGGTTTTAAACTGTGGGCAGATAGAGGGGTGAAACAAATAAAAGACATTTATGGTGACAATGGAAATATTTTAACATTCGAGGAGCTGATCAGAAAATATAACATCCCTCGCAAACACTTTTTCAAGTACCTTCAACTAAGGAGTTTTATCAGAGCAAACCAAAATCATCACGTCCTGCCCGCCCTTGACCCTATTGGAGAAAACTCTTAGAAAAAACCCTTTGGGAAAGGGCATCATTTCTGAATTTTATGATTTACTGAAAACCTTCTCACCTGAGTCTTCTGACTCAAAATTTAATGCATGGAAATCGGACATACAGGAGGAATTAACATTGGAACAATGGCGCAGGGCATGCAAAGCAGCCCAGACAAGGACGGGCAACACTACAATATAACTGGCTAATGAGGGTGTATATCACTCCAGAAAAACTAAACAAATTTAATGTGAATATCCCGGATACTTGCAATAGGTGTGGTGTAAATAAGGGCACTTTTTTCACTGTATATGGCAGTGTCCAAGAGTGGGTGAGTTTTGGGAGGAGGTTAGGTTAACTGTGCAGGAGATCCTTTCGATCAGATTACAGCTAGACCCCAAACTTTTCCTACTTGGCCTATACCCAGATGCTCATAATATAAAACGTCATGAAAACATTTTTTTAAACATATGTTTACTACAAGCAAAGAGGATAATAGCTTTAACATGGAAAAATATAGGTAAGCCAGGCATTGCCATGTGGTTTAGGGAATTATCTTCTTGCTTACCTCTGGAAAAAATTTCTTACATTCTTAAGGACAAACAGGAGATATTTCAAAAAGTGTGGGGTCAATTTATCCAATACACTAAAAACAATGATCTATCTCATCTACTGAATGAACCTGGAACAGAATGAATATACCTTCTGCATATCTTTGTTCCTTCATCCTTTAGCCACTAGACTGTACGGCTTTAATATTTGAGTGATCTCATGATCTTATACCTTTACTGAAACATCCTATTAACCGCCATGTTCTTGTTCTGTTTCTTTACCTGTTTGTTTTTTTGTTTTTTGTCTCATCCTGTTTGTATTGTTATAGTGACCATATGTGTACAATAGGGGAATAATTGAATCCACTGTTTTAATATTTTTTGCTTTAATGATTGTCCCTGTCCTACAAGAATTTACACTACATGTTGACATACTGTCACTACTGTGTCACACTGTTAGCTCTTTGCTTTTCTGAAAATTCAATAAAGATATTGTTGAAAAAAAAATGTTAAAATTGAATGTATTTTTATGTATTTTTATATCGTGATACAGTTTTCAGTCATATCGCCCAGCCCTAGTCACGTGACCTTTCTCTCCCTCTTCGTCAGCATTCGTTCCTGTTGAGGACTGTAGCTGCTTTGACAGTCAAAATTACTTCTCAAATTAGTCTAGTTGTATGAAAATACTGCAGTTTTTAAAGGACAGACGTGACGAGTTGGACCTACAACCCTTCTGTTGTACGTATCATCGTTATGTTTCAAGCTCAATGAATTAAACGCTTCATCTGTGTGAAACCGTGACAGACTGCGTCACGGTTCAACCTGCTGATGATGAGTCTGACAATCCAGATCCAGAACAACAACTCAGGACCACCTTGGACTGAGGACTTATCATGTTCTGATGGTTCTGTCTGATGCAGGCTGTGGAACGGCGTTGTCACCTCTCCTTTGACGAGGGATGGTCCAGTGTGTCCTTCGCTAAAGGAGAAGAGAAAGGAGGCACTGCAGCACCTTTGGCTGCCACTCAGATACTGCAGGTCATTTCACTCCGTTAGGAACCGTCCTAAGAATCTGACCAGAGCTGGAGACCTTCAGACAGGTGTGTGTGGTTACCTGGTGTCGCAGCAGGTGCTGCTGGTAGCTGGTGGGGTTTCTGGTCACCTTCAGGCAGAAAACACACAGCAAGAAGCAAGAGTCTCTGTGGAAGCTGGCAAAGTGCTGGAGGACATCCGAGTAGAAGGACGAGCGATACGAACACACCTGCAAGTCACACCTGAGTTAATGAGGTCTGAGGACAAACAATGAGGCGGGTCAGAGGTCGGCGGTCAGGCTCACCTGGCAGATGTAGGGCATCTCTCCTGGTTTGTGGTTGGACTTCATGTGGTTCAAGAAGGCCGGCTCGTTCTCAAATGCCCACTCACATATACGACACATACCTGAGGGGGGGGGGGGGAGGGAGAGAGGGAGAGGGAGAGAGAGAGAGAGAGGGGGAGAGACAGAGAGAGGGGGGAGGGAGAGAGAGAGGGGGGGAGGGAGAGAGGGAGAGGGAGAGAGAGAGAGAGAGAGAGGGGGAGGGGGGGAGGGAGAGGGGGGGAGGGAGAGAGGGGGGGAGAGACAGAGAGAGGGGGGAGGGAGAGAGGGAGAGGGAGAGAGAAAGAGAGGGGGGAGGGAGAGAGGGAGGGGGGAGAGAGAGAGAGAGAGAGGGAGGGAGGTGGGGGGGAGAGAGAGACAGAGACAGAGAGAGGGGGGAGGGAGAGAGGGAGAGAGAGGGAGGGGGAGAGAGAGGGAGGGGGGAGAGAGGGACAGAGAGGGGGAGGGAGAGAGGGAGGGGGGAGAGAGGGGGGGGAGAGGGAGAGAGAGAGGGAGGGGGAGAGAGAGGGAGAGAGAGGGGGGGAGGGAGAGAGGGAGCGAGAGAGGGGGGAGGGAGAGAGAGAGAGAGAGAGAGAGAGAGAGGGAGGGGGAGGGGGGGGGGAGAGAGAGAGAGAGAGAGAGAGGGGGAGGGAGAGAGAGGGAGGGGGGAGAGAGAGAGAGAGAGAGAGAGAGGGAGGGAGGTGGGGGGGAGAGAGAGAGAGACAGAGACAGGGGGGAGGGAGAGAGGGAGGGGGAGAGAGGGACAGAGAGGGGGGAGGGAGAGAGGGAGGGGGGAGAGAGGGGGGGAGAGAGGGAGAGAGAAGGGAGGGGGAGAGAGAGGGAGAGAGGGGGGGAGGGAGAGAGGGAGAGAGAGAGAGAGAGAGAGAGAGAGAGAGAGAGAGAGAGAGAGAGAGGGAGGGGGAGAGAGGGGGGGAGGGAGAGAGGAAGAGAGAGAGAGAGAGAGAGAGAGAGAGAGAGAGAGAGAGGTAAGTCCAAAGTCAAGTCACGTTCTACTTAGAACAGGTGAACCTTGAGCCATCGTCCCAGAACAAGTTCAAAGAAAGACACTAAGTCCTACGTTTAGGTCCATGTCAAGAGCAGGAGGACACTTTGTTCTGTGTTTTCATGTGTGTGACCAGGTGTGCTTCTTACAGGACGACAGGACGGGGCCGTGCACCTGCTCCTGGTGGCTCTGCAGCTGAGCTGGAGACGAGAACTGTCTGTAACAGAACTTACAGCACTTCCTCTCATCACCTCCTCCTCCTCCTCCAACCAGCTCTGAGTGCTGGAGCATGTGCTGCATCAACCTGAAACACACGCACGCACACAGGTGAACAGACGCAGCGCTGCACGTGCAGTACACAGTCCAGGTGTGTTCCAGTGATCCCACCTCAGGTTGTTCTCAGCCAGGTGCGAGCAGATCTGGCAGGTGAAGGTGGAGGTTTTGATTCCCAGCGGTTGTGGCTTCCTCAGACTCAGGTCACCTTCAAACGTCCCGTAATAGAACTCCTCCACACTCATCACCACCCTGGGGGGGTCAGAGGTCGCCGCAGAGGTCACAATGGGGGTCATGATGACAGAGGGGGTGGAGCCAGGAGCTGCTGGAGCAGGCGACATAGAAACTGAGACAGTGGCAACCCGGTAACACGATGAGGTCACGCTGTCACTGTCAGAGCAGCGTGACCTCATCGTTTCACTCTCCAGCTGCTGCAGGTGAGTCCGGAGGATCAAACAGGTAACTCAACACTTCCTGCGCCTCCTTTACAATAAAAGTCCGGCAGCTCATCATCAGGTCTGCGACGCCCCGGTGTCTGCTTCACAAACTGGGAGGGGGACGTGGAGGCATCGAACACTCAATCGCCTCAGTCATCCAGATGTTGTGCAGGTACAAACAGGAGTCCTCAAAGCGGACTTTCAGCTCCGGGTCGAGTTCCAGTTCTTAACCTGGCCGGTCCTTCATTTATGCTGGTTCTGTTCTCAACTTTTCCTTTTTATTGAACGGTAATCCAAGGAGCCAATAAGCACTATCAATAAAATACAGTGGACTTAAAGAGTCAGACCTGTTTTAGACGCAGTATCAACATCGAAGCATCAGTATTGATTCCAGTATTGATTACTGTTAGACACGTACCGGTGCTGAACGGACTGATTCTCACTCCATTGGCTGAGCCAGAGGGAAGGGCGGGGGAACCTGCCAGCTTCAGGGAGTTGGCCCCACCCACCTGGGTCACCTGGAGGTTCACTGGAAAAAACAGATCAATCAATCAATCAATCAATCAATCAATCATTAAATCAATCAATCAATCTGATCAATTCTGATTGGATGTCTCTGTCCAGAGTGACTGACTGGGTCCTGGTGTGCTGGTGCGGATGGTTAGCGTGGCAGGAAGCTGCATGGCGGTGAAGGTGGATCCGGGCTGGGCGGGGCCTCTTGAGGGGGTGGAACCTGGTCTGGTCTGGACCGCCTGGCCCTGGGAGAGGACGGGGGACATGCCCACACTCGGCCTAACCAACTGACCCAAGGATGGAGCTGTGGGGACAGCAAAGAGCTCGATGAGCAATCAGATCAGGCGCGATCAATAATCAGATCATATTTCTTATGGATTAATGTCCGATGGAGTCGAGGTCCTACACTGGATCAGAGTGAGCGGCTGGACCGTCTGACCAGGCTGCAGGTTCAGCAGCAGAGGAGTGCCGTGGTTCATGACCGTCTGCACCGGGAAACCCTGCGTGGCAACACGTGATGTCACAGTGATGTCACAGAACAGAAGCATGAGCTGAGCATGATTAAAGCGAAAAGCAGAGGGAGCAGCAGAGGGTGTGTTTGTTTTCTGTACCTGTGTGGTGAGGAGGATGGGCGGGGCATTGCCTGCCCCGGGGGCTGCTGGGAGGAGGAACGTTCCACCTGCCGTCTGTGTCAGGATCAGGGGCGGGGCCTGAGCCATCAAGGGCGGGGCTGCGGCAGCAGGCGTGGAGGGGGCAGGGAGGTGGGAGACAGAGGAGGAGGTGATGATGGAGGGAGGAGGAGGAGGAGGAGGAGGAGGAGGAGGAGGAGGAGGAGGAGGCATCACAGAGGAGGAGACGATCTGCACAGGAGAAGAAGCTGAGAGAAAAAACAATGTGGTGTAAATATAAATAAAAGTGCTGCTGCTGTGTTTGAGACACATGTCAAAAGTGTCCCAGAGACACTGAAAGACAGGAAAGGACTGAAGTCTCTTTGTGGGATCTGAGCTCTGTGACTTCACACACACACACACACACACACACACACACACACACACACACACACACACACAGACACACACACACACACACATACCTGTTGGAGCAGGTGGTGTCATGCATGGAGGAGTTTTGGAAGGCGGAGTCTCAGAGGCTGGAAGAGGAGACAGAGAATCCTCCACTGGAGAGACAGACAGACAGACAGACAGACAGGTATTATTCCACAGGACAGTGCGTGCGTGCGTGCGTGCGTGCGTGCGTGCTCTCACCTGGCTCGTAGTAGTTGTCGAAGTCCATCTCGTCTTCCTCCACACTGTCGTCCACCTGTTGCCATGGCTCCAGCTCCTCCTCCTCACACTCCATAAACAACTCTGTATCCATGTTGCTATAGAAACACAAACCGCTGTCAGTGTCAAAGTGACATGCGTGTGACCTCTGACCTCTTCTTCATCATCATCATCATCATCACTTTCTCCCAGCCTGAAAAGCAGCGGCTGGACTTGGAAACAACAGCTGACCATGACGTCCCTTTAGTGGACATCACATGACCTTCACTCAAAGACGGAGCGGAGCAGCTGAACATGTCCACGTGTCTCTGGGACTTCTGTGTCTCACAGTCAAACACATGAAGTCACAATCAGCGAGTGACAACAGGAAGTGATGCAAACGACTGTCGCTGTAAAAAAAAAGAATCATCTCAGTCTGACAGCAGGAAGCCATGTTTACCACGTTTGTCTCAACAGTTTCTGCTCTAAAATGTTCTTTAAAGGTTAAACTTGACGAAGAGGAGCGAAAGGTTAACAATGAGACACTGTGATTGATTATCTGTTATCATAAAAGTCACGAGTATGAACGCTGTAGTGACACGTTATGTTGTTAAATCTGGACAGTTTTGCTCTCGGTGCGTCTGTTTCGGGTTGTTGTTTTAAATAAAGTTTTATATAAAGAAACGCAGTAAACAGTCCAGTACGTCAAGTCGCGCTGCGGCCGCAGGGGGCGCTGCGCTCCTCTCCGGGCTCCTCGTTCCTGTCTCCACAGAACAAACTTTCAGTCCGGGCGGGGAGCAGAAACATTACAGAGTCCCGCTAGCTCGTTAACGTTACACCCGGGTTACCGTCTACACCGAACCGGGCTGCAGACCTGCATCTGCCCGCAGCCACGCGCACCGTCAGCCGCGGTGCGTTTGGATAACAACTACTGTGAGCCTGCACCGCCCCGCCGGCAGGACGTACCCACCAAGCGCTCCCTAAATGCACCACCAGTGCCAGCGGACCGGACCCGCAACTTAACCTGAGCTGGACCGGGCGAGCCGGACTGGTCTTACCTGTTCTGGAGCCTCGGAGCGGGACAGCAGAGCACGGACGGGTTTGTACGGTTCTTCTCCAGGCGCGCGTGGGGCGGGACTTCCTCCTGCTTTCGGTGTCAGAGCTGCAGATTGGCTCACAACGTTTTTACGTCACTTCCGTCACTCGCACAGCGCTGTCTCTCATTGGTTTGTGTTTTGGAGGAACTGAACCGCGTCCAGCTGCGGGTTTTCAGGCTGGAGGCGTTGAACGGCTCCGGTCAACCGGACCGACCGCGAACACAAGAGCAGCGGAACGAACAAACGACAATAAATCAGCATGGAGGCCGAGAGGCGCCAAACGGCGCCACACAGCCAGGACGGGACGCCATTTTGTTTTTGTTGGTTTGCGGAGGGGCGGGGCTTTAGAGTGACGTCAGGAGCAGAGTCACAGAAACGGGACAGATGAACGTGAGGAAGGAATGAAGTGACTGTAGCTCTGATGAGAATATTCATTAATTCAGTTCAGCTGACAACAGGCAGGAAGTGGAACATACGTGTCCTGAGACACACCTCAGAAGGCTCCCGATGACGTCATCCCATGTGACCTGACGTCAGCAGGGACAGACTGATTCCTGTCACCTCAACTGTGTGCTGTTGTGTGACCGCAGACGTCTCACGTGTGCACAGGAACAGTCAGGGTCCTGGTCTAACCTGAGGACGGACTACCTGTGTGAACTGATCGATCAATAAGTGACATCCAGGTGCGATCAAACATGACGTGAAACACTGAATTGACCCAGATGAAAAGTGAAGATGAGTGTCTGCAGCTTTCTTTAGTTCACTTCACCTGCTTACTCTGAGCGGCCGGAGGCGTCTCGCCGTCACTGATCCTTCCTGTCCACGTGTTCTCCAACTGATCCCAGAGCAGCTCTGCGCGCTGGATAATCTGCTCTCTAATCCCAGTTAATCTGTCCCCTCCCCCGCTCTCTGTCCTGGCTCGGTCGGTCTCTCGGTCTGTTCTGACCTGCGGGGATGAGGGCTGCAGCTCCGGGAGGTTTCCTGGTGTTGCCGTGGCCCGGCGGGGGCGGCGGCTCGGACCCAGACCCAGACCTGGGGGAGGAGGGCCGGGGGCCGCTGCTGCTGAGGTGTGGAGCTGTGCTGGGAGTCACTCTGATCTGTAAGACTTGACGTCATCACCACGAGGACAAACGCTTCTGTTTCTGTGTGTGTGTGTGTGTGTGTGTGTGTGTACTGTTCATGGTTGTGTGCACACTGTGCACTGAGGCCACTTTATTAGGAACACCTGTGTTCTGTGATGTGATTGGACAGAACAGCTTCTCGCTGCTGCCCCACCGTGCACTGACAGGTGGACACAGGTGGTGTCCCCCCTCCTCACAGTCCTGAGCGTTCAGGACCAACAGCAGACTCCAGAGTCCAGTCCAGCAGCAGTGGCTGAGCTCTGTGGTTTGATTTGATGAGCACATGAAGCGTGAGGTGGTGAATCAGCTGATTATCAGAGGATCGACTTCACGCTCTGCTCTGATTGGCCTCTGCAGGAGTTCTTATCGATTTGATTGATTCATGTATTCTTTATTGATGAACAGAAGATTTTCAGATATTTGCAGCTTCCTGATGCTTCTGTCCTGCAGCAGCTCAGACCTTCCTGTCCAATGTCTTTTTGATCCAAACAGACAGACAGACAGTTTGACAGAATCAGTTTGTCCTCAGACAACAAGAGACAGCGGCTGTAATCACACTGTGTGTGTGTGTGTGTGTGTGTGTGTGTGTGTGTGTGTGTGTGTGTGTGTGTGCGTGCACAGGTGTGGCGGTGCTGAGGAGGTGGATTGCAGGTGGAGTGTGTCGCTGTCCTCTTCGTCTCGATGGAAAGACGGTTCTGATCACTGGAGCAAACACCGGCATCGGCAAAGAGACCAGCAGAGACCTGGCAGCCAGAGGTCAGTGTGTGTGTGCGCGTGCGTGCGTGTGCGTGTGCGCGCGTGTGCGCGTGTTGAATCAGACACACACTATCACCACCCGGGCTGCTGGTGATGGGTGTGTTTGATTGGCTGCAGGGGCCCGGGTGGTGATGGCGTGCAGGGACCTGAGCCGGGCGGAGCAGGCGGCCGAGGAGATCCGTCAGTCAACAGGAAACGGAAACGTGGTGATCAGACATCTGGACCTCGCCTCCGTTTACTCCGTCAGACAGTTCGCTAAAGACTTCCTGGACAGTGAAGACAGACTGGACATCCTCATTAACAATGCAGGTGAGTTTACCTGTCGTCCATCTTTCTGTCCACCTGCCTGTGTCTCCCTCCACCTGTTGGTCCCCTCACCTGTCTCTCTCTCTCTGTCTGCAGGCGTGATGATGTGTCCAAAATGGCTGACTGAGGATGGTTTTGAGACTCAGTTGGCTGTCAATCATCTGGGTCACTTCCTGCTAACCAATCTGCTGCTGCCAAAGCTGAAGAGCTCCGCTCCCAGCCGTGTGGTCACCGTGTCATCCATCGCCCACCAGGGAGGTACGACCTCTGACCTTTCTGTGGGTGTTTCTGTCATTTGCTGCCATTGACCGTGTTCTGGCGTCCGCAGGTCGCATCGACTTTGACGACCTGTTCTTCAGCAGGAGGAGCTACAGCTCCCTGGAGAGCTACAGGCAGAGCAAACTGGCCAACGTCCTGTTCTCCAGAGAACTCGCCCGACGACTCAGAGGTCCTCGCAAACACTCACAACCACAACGTCTCGGAGCTGGGATGTGATTGGCTGCTCCCATGAACCTGTTTCTACCTCCTCGTACTGACCTCCGTGTCTCCCTCAGGCTCTGGCGTGTCGTCGTTCTGTCTCCACCCGGGTGTGATCCGGACCGAATTGGGCCGTCACGTTCAGGGCTGGTTCCCATTGCTGGGGGCGCTGCTGAGCCTCCCCTCCCTGCTGCTCATGAAGACTCCCAGTCAGGGCTGTCAGACCACGGTGTACTGTGCCGTGACGCCGGGCCTGGAGGGGCGATCCGGACGGTACTTCAGGTGAGAGGGGAGGATGCTTCAGGTGAGAGGGGAGGATGCTTCAGGTGAGAGGGGAGGATGCTTCAAGTGAGAGGGGAGGATGATGCTTCAGGTGAGAGGGGAGGGTACTTCAGGTGAGAGGGGAGGATGCTTCAGGTGAGAGGGGAGGGTACTACAGGTGAGAGGGGAGGATGCTTCAGGTGAGAGGGGAGGGTACTTCAGGTGAGAGGGGAGGATGCTTCAAGTGAGAGGGGAGGGTACTTCAGGTGAGAGGGGAGGATGCTTCAGGTGAGAGGGGAGGGTACTTCAGGTGAGAGGGGAGGATGCTTCAGGTGAGAGGGGAGGGTACTACAGGTGAGGGGGGGAGCTTCAGGTGAGAGGGGAGGGTGCTTCAGGTGAGAGGGGAGGATACTTTGGGTGAGAGGGGAGGGTGCTTCAGGTGAGAGGGGAGGGTGCTTCAGGTGAGAGGGGAGGGTACTACAGGTGAGAGGGGAGGGTGCTTCAGGTGAGAGGGGAGGGTGCTTCAGGTGAGAGGGGAGGGTACTACAGGTGAGAGGGGAGGGTGCTTCAGGTGAGAGGGGAGGGTGCTTCAGGTGAGAGGGGAGGGTACTACAGGTGAGAGGGGAGGGTGCTTCAGGTGAGAGGGGAGGGTGCTACAGGTGAGAGGGGAGGGTACTACAGGTGAGAGGGGAGGGGTCTGGATCTGGTGTCCCGTCACCTCCTTTTAACCCTCAGTCAGTTAGAAAGGTCCAGCCTGTCGCGTCGCGTCATGTCGCGTCGCGTCGGCAGAGTTTCTGATGACGGTTTATTCTGTAATGATGTCACCACACTGACTCTGCAACGTTCCTCAAACAGTCTGAATTTCACGCCCACGGCTTCACCTGCTCGGACACCTGCTCAAACTCTTTCACGCAATCACGTCACATTTTCACCGTCCACAGAGTCCACCATGTTGCACAGTCGTGTTTCTACAGGAGCCCAGAAAGGACAAAGCAAACACTGACTTAGTGGGGGGGCGAGGGGCGTTCAGCTGGCTGCAGTCTGCGACATCACCACTAGACGGCACTAAAACCTGCACTCCGTCAGTGGTCAACTCTCTTCATGTTAGCTGTGAGCTAACAGTTAACATGCTAGTCAGCTGCGATTGGACGCGGTTGTGACGGGTCTTGATTTGTTGGTTTTGTTTTGGGTCTCTAATGTCAACCAATGAGATGTCCTCAGAAGTCTCAAACAGTTTATTTGTGTCTGTTTTCAGCGACTGTGCAGAGAAGGAAGCAGCTCCAGAGGGGCAGGATGACGCCGTGGCGAGGAGGCTGTGGGAAGAGAGCGCCCGATTGGTCGGATTGAAAGACACGTGCTGACCTCTGACCTCGACCCTGATGTTCACGTGCATCAGGGACACAGGAAGTGAAGCGTCCACAGACTGTAGTCCCCCCATCAGGTCAGACGGAGAGAACAACGAGCATCAGTGACGTGTGTGATTGACAGCTGATAGGAGCCAATCAGAGGAGTACCTGAGTTCAAAGTAATCATCAATAATACCAACTGAGTATTTTAATAAATGAAGTTGGAGTTTCTTCTTCTCAGTTTTGAGTCATAATGAGGTGAGACGCCGGAATCTGTTTTCATTTTTATTCTTACTTAGTCTTAGTCTTTTTATTCTCCATGAAAACATGAAACGCTGTGAAGGTACATTTATTTCATGAAAACAGAAAGTTGACGTGACCTTTTGTCTCTTCTCAGAATGTGATAACAAAAAGTCTTTGCTGTTGACCTTTGACCTGTAGTGATGTCACAGGTGGAATAAATAAAGGTTTTAAATTTAAAGGTAGAGTTTCCTCCAGAGCGGCGTTCCTCTAAGTTCTCCTCAGGTTCCGTTCAGTGTCCTCCACGTTCCACCTTCTCCACCTTCTCCAGTGTCTCCAGTGTCTCCAGTGTCTCCTTGTTGTTTCCTTCATGCTGTCTTGCAGCTTCCTCTGTGTTTCCTTTCCTTGTTTCCTGTTGCTCCTTCGTGTTTCCTGTCAGGATGTGTGATGTGACGAACAGACGCTTCATTAAAGTCTCCTTCAGTACAAACTGTGTCTTCTTCTTCCTTCAGTCTGATGTTGAATGATGTTTGACAGCAGAAGCTTGTTTTCACCTTCCTCTGCCAGAAGCGCTGAAGCTTCTCTGAACTGATAGGAGGTCTGATTTAAAGAGGCGGGTCAACGAGCAGGATGAGTGACATCACAGCTGGTTTGGAGGTCGATCCTGTGATGGAGAAACTTGAAGCCTCACAAACACTCAGAGACGTCCTGAAACTCTGGAAATGAGACATGTTTGACTTCATGGTGATACGATTTTATCAAGAAGTTTCATTTGAAACTCAAAAGGTTTCATTTCACAGAGAGTCGAGTCTGTTGTGTCCATGCTGAAACGTGGAGGCCAAGTTCAGCACACAGGAGTGAACACACGACGGCGTACGTTCAGGAAATCCCATTCAGCAGCTGTGTGTGCGTGTGTGTGCGTGTGTGTGCGTGTGTGTGAGTGCGTGTGCGTGTGTGTGCGTGTGTGAGTGCGTGTGCGTGCGTGTGCGTGTGTGTGAGTGCGTGAGCCAGCAGGTGGCAGCAGAGTCACAGTAACATCATCTGAAGCCGGTGGAGACCTGAACAGACCAGACCACCTTCACACCCTCAGGTCAGGGATCAGGTCTCACAGATCAGGCTGGAACAGGGACCCTGTAACATAAAAAAACTTTTCCTCTTCACGAGAAGTCGTCTCCCGACTGTTTCCACACAGAGCAAGTCCAGACCAGCGTCTTCATCTGCAGTCCAGTGAGGCCGCGACGAGGAAAAAACCTCAAGCAGGACCAGGATCAGGGCGGACGGCCGCCTGCCTCCACCCGACTCCACCCATAACGACCATCATATTCAGCAGGGCACATGACCGAGCTGGACAGATTATTGATGATTTCAGGGTAAATGAGGTGTGATGATCCAACTCAGCAGGATGGAACTCAAAGCCAAAGCTCCTCTTCTTCATCTTCATCTTCATCTTCATCATCTTCATCATCATCATGACTATAAGCAAACTTTCACATCCTTCTGTCAGTCATGTGATCCTTGCTTCCTGAAGCTGCTGGAGATCAGAGGTCAGATGGAGAATGGAGAATAAAACCGAAACACACCTGTTCACACCTGGTTACTACCGTCACCATGACGACCCCCACCACTGAGCTCCAACACCTGGTGACTACCGTCACCATGACGACCGCTGCTCAGTGACCATAACCACCTGGTTGTCACCGTCACCATGACGACCACCGCTCAGTGACCATAACCACCTGGATGTCACCGTCACCATCACGACCACTGCAGTTGTCGTGTGTTTTGGGGCGTGCTGTGCCTTTAACCTTTAACCTTTAATCTGCGTGTCAGTGGATAATCTGCAGATCAGCCTCTGTCTCTCTGGCTGACCCAGTTTGCTGATCTGTGACCAGAGTGAAACTGACTCCAGATCAGATCAGCCTGTAAACATCTGTCGACATCCGGAGCGAACCGGATTACACCGATCCGGTCTGTGAGCCGAGAGTCGGCGTAAGACGGTTTGACTGATGTCTGCTCTGCTGCCGCTGCTCTGAGGGCTAAACATTAAATACATGAAAGTACAGCTCTGAGGTACTTGTACTTGATCAGTGTTTCCAGCTCACACTTCTTCATACTTGTAGTGCAGTACATGTCAGAGAGAAATACTGCACTTTCCTCTCAGTGACTCACTGCTGACTGACAGCTGAATGACACAGATCCTGATTCACGTACTCATGAGTACACGAAGAGCTTCAAGTACTCATGAGTACACGAAGAGCTTCAAGTACTCGAGTACACGAAGAGCTTCAAGTACTCATGAGTACACGAAGAGCTTCAAGTACTCATGAGTACACGTAGAGCTTCAAGTACTTACAAGTACACCTAGAGCTTCATGCATCAGTCGAGGTGTTCTGACTGAGCCATTCTGCATAATGAGTACTTTTACTTCTGATACTTTAAGTATATTTTCATAGATACTTTCATACTTTTACTTCAGTTAAAATTGGAGTGTGGGACTTTTACCTATATAAAAGTATTTGTACCCTGCGGTATTAGTACCTTTATTGAAGTAAACTGTGTGGTTTCTTCTTCCTATACTGCTTACAGGTAAAATACACCTATGATGTGATACAACATGATGTATAAATAATTAAATCACACTGGCACGAGTCATTGTACCATCGATACTTTCAGTACATTTTACTGATAATACTTATGTACTTTTACTGAAGTAGCTTCCTGGATGCAGTATTTTTACAGTGCGGTACTTCGAGGATGTAAATACTCAGTTTAATACACTGAGACGTGTCATGTATGTCCTCAGCCTCTGCCTGTGGGGGGCGCTGCGGGGCTGCCGAGGAGCCGCTGAGCCAGCAGGGGGTCCGGAGGAGGAGGAGGGGGAGGAGGGGGAGTAACCGGACACTCGCACAGCGACTCCTGGCCGGTCACAGCTCAGCGGAGACCGGCGGCAGCAGCGCAGAGCAGCGACCGACGAACGGAATCACACCGAGGATCAGCAGCTGAGGAGCGGCGGAGCTGAGGCGGAGGCTCCGGTCCTCCCTGCCGGACTTTGACTGTTAGAACCCGCTTTCATCCTCCTCTCCCGCCGCTCTTACGGACACATAACGGAGTTACAGTGAAAGTGGGAGAAGTACCGTCACCCGCCCGCCGCCGACAGCCTGACAGCCGCCAGCATGAAGAAGAACCACTCCGGGAAACGGGTGAGTGTTAACGGGACCGACACCCGCACCGGCGGCCCGTGACGGTCCGCTTTCTGACGAGAGACCGAAGCTCGAGGAACAAAAGCCCGGAGGATTAGTTTAAAGCCTTTATTTTGAAGGCAACAGCAGCCGCAAGCTGTCGGAAGACCCCACTTCCGGTTTTCAGAATAAGGGCGTGTTGATGTTGATTTAAAAAACAGTTTTAAAGATGAAAACAGATGAAATCATGAAGATGTTTGATGAAGTTTGAAGCCAAGAAACGTCCCGCAGAGGCTCCGCTTTCACTCCGTTAACGAGAGCCGTGCCGGACGGCCACACACACACACACACACACACACACACACACACACACACACACACACACACACACACACACACTAAATCCTTCAATCAATACACGTGAACTCGTCATGATCTGTGAACGTGTTCGGTTTCTGTGTTTTAAGGCTGATTTTTGGTTGAAAGTGGTTTTTTAAAGAGTTTTCAGCAGAAAAATAAACTGAAGAAAGAAACAAGAGAAAAGAACAAATGAAAGTCTGAAATGAAAGAAATTAGAGGTGACAATGACGTCATCACATAGAATCTAAATTAAATGAAAAACACATCAAAGATGTACTTCGAGAATGAATAATATAGTATGTTGAAGTACAGCAGGAAATACTGTGAAGTAACAGAACTCCTATGTTTCCACTGATGGTGCATTTAACGAGTTTTTGTACTTCACAATAAAATTCACAGAGAAAACAAACTGTAAGAGGAAAAAACCTTTGTACTTTGTTATAAATACTACAGTTCAGCAGTAAATAGATCTAAACCCATGTAGGCGAGTTTCCAGCTGACTTCTAATAGTACTACTACTACTAGTACTTCTAATGCTGGTTCAGTACACGGTGCATTTGTATTGTCTGAAATGTTTGGACAGATCATAGTTTCTGTTCTGATGTCAAACTCGTTCTGAGAATAAAACATTTTTCTGCAGAAACTTCAGAGATGAGTCAAAAGCACAGCGTTAAAGGTCTTCACCTGAAGGTGGATGAAGTTCAGAGAAAGCTTTGACGAATCAGGACACAGCGGCTCAGAGGCTCAGCGGACTGCTGCTGCAGTGTTTGTAGCCCGGTGGTTTTTAGATGACGGAGACGCCGAGGCTGCAGGAATGTGACTGAATCTGAATGACAAAAGGCTGAAACGTCTGAATGTGAATGAGGAGCTGCAGCCTTTTATTCTTCACTTCAACCCACAACAGCAGTTTTCTGCTGGTGAACGCAGAAAACACATCTTCATCACATCAGGAATCTCCAGCCTGCAGGCAGGATGAGACCGTCACACACGAGATCTGCCGACCGGCAGGTCTCCACTTAGACGTGCACCACCAAAGATAAACCGGCCTCAGAGCTGCCGGATCTGGTTTGACACCGGTTTCATCTGCAGAATCACGACTGGGTGAAAGTGAGGTCCACAGCCTGAGAGAGATGAGGGAAACGTACGAGAGCAACAGCATGGCTGAAGCACTGAAACGGGATGAACGCCAGCTTTTGTTGTGCGACTTGTTCTGCAGTGAAAGTGAAGATGGACCTGCTCGCATGGTGCTACAAACACACAACGGAGTTCAGTTCTCCTGAACCAAGAGCCAGAAAGAGACCGGCCTCACGCGCCATCAGAGCTGCTTCTCACAATCACAGATTTCACTAAGAATCAGAAATCCAAAGCTTCTCCAGCCGCTCTGCAGCTCCCTGAAGATGGACAACAAATGTCTGAAAGCAGAGCCGGAGGACCGAGAGTCCAGGTCCAGACCTCGACAGAACCACCAGGATCCTGGAGGGCGCAGAGAGGGGACGACCTACCGAGCTCATCATGAAGTCGTGCTCTCTGGCCCCTCGCTGCCAGGCCCAGGCCCCCCCCGGGAAACCCCCGAAAGTTCAGAACAGAAAGAACCTCTGATGTGGAAAGTGGAAGTATGAACACAAAACCATCCGAACCAAACGTCTTCAGAAAGCACAACAGCGACACTTTGAGTTTGGGGATGAGCTACACAGTCTGTTAGCGAGACAGCTGACGGCAACACGAGGCTCCGGCACCGTTCGCCAGAACAGACCAGAAGACTTACCAGCGTCATGCTCGGTGTCAGCTTTATGACAACGTCACAGTTTCGTCCCTATAAATACGACAACTTCTTGCTTTCAGAAAGGCCTGTAAAGGAAATCTGGAAACGTCCTCGGCAGACGGTCGCCGACCCGGCGGAAGTGAACCTCTCGTCTCATGTGCTGATCCTGTTCATGTGGATCACTGTTGTTCCCAGTTTTTGTTTTGTCTTTTGTTTTCTGTTTGTTTCTCCTTTTTTCCAAATAATATTTACTATTTAAAAACATAAACTTTTTCATTTTTCCCCTTTCAATGCTGTTCACGTTAAACAGCGAGTGCCGCTGACTTTGAAGAAGATAAACAGAGTTGTAGACATCACAGTGTTTATCACTCGGACCTGCTTCAAATGGACAAATTAAAAAAGAAGGAAAAAAACTTTAATCTACCATCTGTAGATTTTATTCCCGGAGCGACTTCCTGTATAGAAATAAGATCCATTTACGACATAATTGACCAGTTTCCTGAATAAAAGATAAAAGAGTTGATGAATGATGAACAGAAAAACCGTCCAATCACAGACTGAGATCACAGCTGGTAATGTCTCTGTTTTCAGTGAAGGTTAAACCTGCTCTTACCGTGCTCCTCTGACAGCTTCCTGTTTCCTGTTCCTGTGTTCAGGGTCCGCAGGACTCGACGCAGCAACACGTTCAGCCCGAGAAGGTCGGCTGGATCCGGAAGTTCTGCGGGAAAGGAATCTTCAGAGAGATCTGGAAGAACCGGTTCGTGGTTCTGAGGGGAGATCAGCTGTTCATCTGTGAGAAAGAGGTGAGTCAGAGGGGGGCGGGGCCTACAGGTGACTGACACCTGCCACTCTGACAAGTGGTTGAATTTAGAGATGTGACTGATCGACAGCTGATACCTGACTGCCTTCACCTGGTCAGCACCTTTACGATGCCGTGGTAGCAAACCAGGAATCCGTTAAAATCGACAGACTGTCAGTAAATCAGCCAATAATCAGAATAAGTCTGGGTTGGGGCCTTTATTCAGAAGTACATCCGAGTACCTGTGAGTCCTCTGTGCAGTATTTGTTGTGTTCCTCAGTGTTCTGCTTTGGTTTCGCTTGTGACTGAAACAGAAAGTTTCTACAGAGTCGTTCTGGAGTCGAGTTTCAGTCTGAGCTGCAGACACACAGAGAGCTCCGGTTTCACTGCTCACCGAGCACAGGACGTCCTCACAGAACCTTTGTCTCCGACAGAACATCCTGCTAGAACCTGTGGAATACACAGAACAATCTCTCTCGAGGAGCACTGTGCTAGAACCTTAATTAATGACAGAAGTCCTCTTAGAAGCTGTATTAATGGTGTAACACCTGCCAGAACCTTCATCAACCAGATAATATTCTGTTCAAACGGCTGTTGTCTCCAGAACATCCTGTTGAATCTTTTTAACTACAGAACATCCTGATAGAACCTCAGTCACATGCAGGATGTGCTGTTGGAACTGAAAGTGTTTCGTGGTAATGAAACCCAAACATTTCTGAAATGTCATTTTTAGGGAAGTCGGGGAAGCTGGGGAGGGGAGGAGGGAGAGAGGTGTGAGGTGAAAGGAACAGGTGCATGCAGGTGTAAAAACAACAGGCAGGTAGTTATTGTAGTTTGTGAGCAGGTGGAGCTGCAGCAGTGACAGGCACATCAACAGATGAAGATGTTGTACTCTGCAGTATCACAGTGACGTTTGTCTGTACATCCAAGACAACACTGCTAACATGAGCAGCTAACATGAGCAGCTAACAGGAGCAGCTAACATGAGCAGCTAACAGGAGCAGCTAACAGGAGCTGCTAACATGAGCAGCTAACAGGAGCTGCTAACCGGAGCAGCTAACATGAGCAGCTAACAGGAGCAGCTAACAGGAGCAGCTAACATGAGCAGCTAACAGGAGCAGCTAACAGGAGCAGCTAACATGAGCAGCTAACAGGAGCTGCTAACCGGAGCAGCTAACAGGAGCAGCTAACAGGTGCAGCTAACACGAGCAGCTAACGGGAGCTGCTAACAGGAGCAGCTAACAGGTGCTGCTAACATGAGCAGCTAACAGGAGCAGCTAACAGGAGCTGCTAACAGGAGCAGCTAAGGGAAGTGTGACAAGTCTCAAACCGAGAGAGAGTGGTGAGCAAAGAGGGAACATGGAAGAAACAAACAGGCGAACAAGTGAACAAACAAACAACACATATAAGCAAGCTAAAAAATGTAGGCTAACGATAATGCTACAGTATAGCATAGAATACTATCTTTACACTAGCCACTCCTGATAGTACTACTGCCCTTATTACTACACCGTAATAATGATGATGATGATGATGATGATGAAGTCAGGGGGAGCAGCAGGGTCAGACATGTTGGATCAACTGTTACCTTTGATGATTCTGAGTATCGTCTCTGTATATTTTCACCATGTGTCCACTGTTACTTTGTTTGCGGAGGTGGGGGGGTGCTGGACCACTGTGGACTTGATCCCTTCTTAAACCGCTCCCAGGCCGCGAGGAGGGGGGCCTGTTTAACAGGGATTGCGGTGGATTGGTACTTGGGTTTAGTTTAGTGTCCTTGGTTGTGGGGAGGAATATGGTGATCCAGCCTTGTCCCCCCATGTAGCCCCCTCTAAAGAGAATCAACACACCCCAGCCATGGGGGACAGGGTGGAGCTCCAAGGTGGTGGGTGGGTCCACAGGAAAAAAGGGTGTGGGCTTTTAGAGTGGAAGTTGTGGGTGCATGTGTTTAAATGTTTAATGCAGTTTTATGATAAATAAAGATAGTATATGTACACAGACATACACACATGTCCACACACTCGTCCAACAAAACAGCAGTATGAGCATATATAACAATAACTGTACCACACATGTACCACCAACACTGCCGTCATTCACAGACAGAAAGAATCGGAGGAAGAATCAGAAACAGCTTTATTGCCGAGTATGATTTTACACATACGAGGAATTTGCTTTGGTGAGGTTGGTGCATGACACATCCATTAAAAATAAGTAAAAAATATAACAATATAAATACACAAGTCTGTTTTTTTTCTCCAGAAGCACAGTCTGTTTTTTCAGAAAGAAGTCCAAGCTAAGCGTTAATGTAACGCATAGAGTTATGGCAATGTCAATGTGACAAGTAGAAAAAAACAAAACAACGCCCACCAACACACCAAGGCAGCCGTCTGCGGAGCCATCTTGGATACTAACCAAGAGAGTGTCTTCAGTGTCTTGCTCAAGGACACTTAAACAAATGGAATCGGGCTCTGAACAGCCAACCCCTGCTCTACCTCCTGAGCTGCAGCCGGCCAGGTGTTTTCTGATGAGTCAGGGAGGATCAGGTTGAATACATACTGAAGGTGATTAGCCAGAAAGTGATGGTTAACATGGGGCTTCCGGGCCTCTGGGTTTGTTTTTGGTTGGGTAGCTAGTTTAATTCTCAGTGTCTGGTTCTTATTTGGAGTGGTTGAGTCCATATATTTGAACTGGGGGAGGGAGGACTGAGGGGGAATCACTAAAAACAGGTCATTTATTTTAGAAAGTGTCGTCATGTCATGTAAATGTTGGATATTCTGCCTGTGGTGGATGATCGTGGGTTCATCCAGTGGTGGAGGTCATATCTGAATATGTGATGTGACCTGGGCAACAGGTGGTGTTTGTGTAGTGGAAGGAGCAAAGATTTATTCCAGTTGAGTGGTCTCAAATGGTGGACCATGCTTCAGTAAGTTGAACTGATTCTTGTAATGATGGATGAGGGTTTGGCAGGAACAGCAGGGTATCATCTGCATAAAGACTACTCGAACATGCGTGTTTAGGATCCCTTTGGTCTGGCTGCTGCTAATGGGTTAGGTTGACCTGTGCAAGGTGAAGCTTTGTTGGTGGCTGAAGGTGAGGTGGAAAGAACTTGACCCAGTGAATGAATGATTCCAGAAAAGCCAGACTTCTCTAACGTGGCAAACAGAAATGGCCACTTTACCCCATGAAAGGCTTTTGTGTATGGTGTGTGTGTATGGTGGCTAAGCTGGTTGCGTGTCGTATTGATGAGTAATGCATTGAGTTACAGAGTCTGCATGCGTGTCTACCTTTGATAACCCAGTCTGGTCTGGATTATGGATGCAGTCACACTTTGAGCTTGTGCGTTGATGTGCGGATGTGTAGGGTTTGGTCTTTGTTGGGCTTTTGAGGAGTGAAATTATATCCGTGTTTGCTGGAGGTGTTGAACTTTGTTCCAGAGTGGCGCTGCCATGGAGCAGGGACGCCATCAGGTCCTGGTGCAGGTTGAGGGCAGCAGAGGGTTCGTCTGGTGTTATCGATGCTGCTTTGTTCTTCACCAAGCTGTGATAAAGTCAGTGCTGGGGAGAAGTGACTCTTCTTCATTTGGTTTTTTCCTGACGAGGACCGGCTGTAAACGTATTTGCCAACATGCTGCAGACACATTTTGTTCAGTTCTTCGGTTGTGGGCTGTTTCTTAATTCATTCTCATTCGTCCGAACACTGCCTTCCTCTTTTCTGGGATATTTTTTGACTCGTCTTTGCTTAACGTAGGTTTGTGTCTGTGGTTGGCGGGCTGTTTGAGTCTCTGCGGTGTATTCAAGTTCCACATTTAATCAGGGAGATGTCAATTATATGTGTTAGCAGCTGTTTTTATGTTGGCATCATCAGAGTTCAGAGCTTTTTATGGAAGATGTCAGTTCCTCTCTGACCGTCAGTGTCGTCTCACCAATCAGACGTCAGCTGTCACATGATGCGTTGAAGCTTCGTGAAAACGACCAATTTAGGACGTCTGTCTGTTAGTGCGCCCCAGGTTCAGACTCTGTTCTGCTTCTGTGGTGGAGGTTTGGTTCATGTGAGGCTCCTTCTGTCAGCAGCTTCACTTCCTGTCCCACCAGGAATAGAAACCCTGTGACACCAGAGAACCCCCCCCCCCCCCCCCCCCACACACACAACACACACACAACACACACACACACACACACACACACTGACCACATCTGCTTTAACAGAGTCAAACTTCCTCTGAGAGTCGACAGTTTGATGATTTTCTCTTTCTTTTGTCGGCAGCACTTTGAGTTTGTTTGTTGTTTATTTGTCATGTAATTATTGTCATGTATTATTGTAATTATTATTGATTGTTATTGTTATGATTCCATGAATGTTTCAGTCTATAAGAAAGAAAAGTGAAAAAATCCTTCTGTAATATGAATAATAATATTAATAACAAACAAAACACTTCAAACAAAAACCCAAACGCAGCAAGAACAAAAAATACAAATAGAAGGTCAAATCTGAGTAAACAGATAAACAACTGAACACGTGTCAACAAACAAACAATAAAACCTTGTGTGTGTGTCTCTGTGCATGAGTGTGTGTGTGTCTTTGTCTCCGTGTCTTCATGTGTCTGTGTGTCTGTGTGTGTTTGTGTGTGTGTGTGTGTCTATGTCTCTGTGTCTCCATGTGTGTGTGTGTGTGTGTGTGTGTGTGTGTGCATGTGTGTGTGTCTATGTCTCTGTGTCTCCATGTGTGTGTGTGTGTGTGTGTGTGTGTGTGTGTGTGAGGTCAGTCCTCCCCTCAGGCGGTCATAATTCCTCCTGCTGATGTCACTCTGTCAGCGTCATCAGTCAGATGATCAATAATCGATATTCAGTGTCAGAGCAGCTGCTTACATAATGCAGTGTGTCCTGTGACCTCTGACCTCTGAGCTGTCACAGTGTGACACAACGTGCTGTTAAGTTGAATGTGTGTCCACGTGAATCCAGACAGCAGCTCCATCATGTTAAAACCACTTCCTGTTTCCACCAATATTTAAAAGCTTCCTGCGTCTTCGGTGTGAGGACTTCCTGTTTGTGTCATCAGAAAACGGATTCTGACTCACTGTCAGCGTCCAAACATGGCCGATTCATTTAGAACGAGACGATTAGTTGGCCGCTGCCTGTCCTGTTCAGACATATATGTCAGAGTGATTGTCCACACGGACCCTTGCCCCAAACACCCTGAAAAACACCTTTACAGGTAAGCTGTAATTACTCCAAGGTCCATCTTTACCACCTGGAAACACCTGATCCCAGTTCACACATACAGACAGTGCGACTGGATGACGTTCACTGAACTCTGAGTTAAAGCATCCAACACGCCTGAAGACTCGATGCCACAGAACCTCAACGCCACAGCGCCTCAACGCCACAGAGCCTCAACGCCACAGAGCCTCAACGCCACAGAGCCTCAACGCCACAGAGCCTCAACGCCACAGCACTTAAGGCTGGAAACAACCAGCTTGGCTCTGACCAAAATTCAAAATTACTACAACCAACAGCTCCACAGCATCTGTTGGTATTTCTTTAAATCTTGATGAACAACTAGAAATAATGCAGAACTCAGGCAGTGACCTGTGATCTGTGTGACCTTTGACCTGCAGGTGAAGGAGCTGGGTCGGGCTGACGAGGTGTTGGACCTGTCCGACTACGAGCGCTGTGAGGAGATCAGGAAGAACAAGAGTCGCAGCAAAAAGAACCACAGCAAGTTCAGACTGCAGCGCTGCAGCATGCCGGGGAACACGGTACACCTGAGCACACACCTGTCTGTCTGTCTGCACGTCCGTCTGTCTGCACACCTGAGCACACACCTGTCTGTCTGCACACACCTGTCTGTCTGTCTGTCTGTACGCCTGTCTGTCTGTACACCTGAGCACACACCTGTCTGTCTGCACACACCTGTCTGTCTGTCTGTACGCCTGTCTGTCTGTACACCTGTCTGTCTGTACGCCTGTCTGTCTGTACACCTGTCTGTCTGTACGCCAGTCTGTACACCTGTCTGTCTGCACACCTGTCTGTCTGTACGCCAGTCTGTATACCTGTCTGTCTGTACACCTGTCTGTCTGTACACCTGAGCACACACCTGTCTGTCTGCTCACCTGTCTGCCTGTAACCCCTGTCTGTCTGCACCCCTGTCTGTCTGCACGCCTGTCTGTCTGCCTGCACACCTGTCTGTCTGCACCCCTGAGCACCTGAGTAAACTGAGTGTATCAAACATCAAAGTTTTCATCCTAAACTAACACAAAGATCATCAAATAAAAGTCATCATTAAAGAGCTGCGGTCAAAGGTCAAACGATGGAAACATGATGGAGATCAGCCTCATGTGTTCACGTGAGGAAGGTCACAGCCTCCTCCTCCTCCTCCACTCAGATCTGATGTTTGTCACATGATTCATGACATCATCATTTATTCAGTCAGTCTGTTTCTGGTTTTATCCAATCAGGACACACTTCACATACATCAGATCTGTGTGTCTGCACAGTCAGCTGACCTTCCTCGACAGCGACACACACACACACACACACACACACACACACACACACACACACACACACACACACACACACAGCAGTTATCTGCAGACCATCCCACAAATACCCAGAATGCATTGGGGAGGGCATCAGGTGTCCTGCAGAAAAGTGGCAGCTTCTATTACACACGCGCACACACACACACACACACACACACACACACACACACACACACACGGCCATCTGGTGATGTGTCTCCCACTGAGGTTTCAGAGGACAGCAGAGTGAATGATTGTGTGTGTGTGTGTGTGTGGGGGGGGGGGGGGCAGAAACTCCTTCATGACAGCTAACGAGCTAAAGTCGTTGCTGCTAAAGGCTAACTGGGTGGCTGAGCTTTAACATGATGACCTCACTCCCGGATGACATGAAGAGTCGTGGACCTGCAGGGCAGATGGAGGTCCTGGTCCTCAACATCAACACACGATCAAACAGTCCAGCTGCAGTTAAACACACACCAACACCACATGTGATCTGTTGTGTGTGTGGCAGGTCCCTAACCTGGTCTTCCTGGCCGTCAGTCCGGAGGAGAAGGAGTCCTGGATCAACGTCCTGAATGCTGCAATCACACGAGCCAAAAACAGAATCCTGGACGAGGTATGAAGCCAAACAGCGACCAAAGCAGCAAAGCACAACTCCAACACACTCAAGCCAACATGTTGGTCCATCCATCAATACTGTCTGACTTCCTGTCTGTAGCTGTCACTCATTGGTTCCTGCTGAAGGAAGAAATCTTTAAAAACTTCTCAAAAATAAAGTTTCCTGTTTAAAAGCTTCAGTAGTTTCCTCAAACAGCTGCTCGCTATAGTTTTTAACACAAACCAGAGGAAATAGAGCATCTGCTGGATGAATCCACATTTGGTGCTGTAGTGAGTGTTGGTGTGTGACGTGTCAGCGTGTGTGTGTTCATGGTGGACTCTGTGAAACATGAATCAAACCCGAATCAATCAGCTGTAAATCAAACTGTGTTTTTACTGACAGCAGTTTTCTGAAGTGTTCCTGAGTCCACGCTGTTAGCGGCTCCTGTTAGCAGCTGTTAGCAGTTCCTGTTAGCAGCTCCTGCTAGTGGCTGTTAGCAGCTCCTGTTAGCAGCTGTTAGCGGCTCCTGTTAGCAGCTGTTAGCGGCTCCTGTTAGCAGCTCCTGTTAGCAGCTGTTAGCAGCTCCTGCTAGTGGCTGTTAGCAGCTCCTGTTAGCAGCTGTTAGCGGCTCCTGTTAGCAGCTGTTAGCAGCTCCTGTTAGCAGCTGTTAGCAGTTCCTGTTACCAGGTCCTGCTAGTGGCTGTTAGCAGCTCCTGTTAGCAGCTGTTAGCAGTTCCTGTTAGCAGCTCCTGCTAGTGGCTGTTAGCAGCTCCTGTTAGCAGCTGTTAGCGGCTCCTGTTAGCAGCTCCTGTTAGCAGCTGTTAGCGGCTCCTGTTAGCAGCTGTTAGCAGTTCCTGTTAGCAGCTGTCAGCAGCAGCTGTTAGCAGCTCCTGTAAGCAGTGTACTCATGGACATACAGACAACTCTCAGCGGATCGCTGAGATGCTGGAGGAAACTTAAAAACATGCTCTGAAGCCTCTTTTCTCGGTGGTTTCTATGTGGCTCACAGTGGATATTTAATGATTCTTTACCGAGTTTTCACTCAAACTGCAGGAATCTGTAACTTCCTGTTGTTGTCAGACAACCTTTGTGCACCTGTCCCTTTCACCTCACTCTGTATCTCAGTCTGACCTGAACTGAATTCTCCATGTCGCCATGTTTGGCGTTAGAAAGCAGTGTTTTCTGTCAGCCATGTTTCGCTCAGTGTCCTCAGCCGCAGGAAGTGTGTCAGAGCTGCTTAACGTTCAGCCAACAACCATCATCTTTTCCACCAGTCAATACTGTGATCAATACTGTGATCAATACCCTCCCTCTCTCACACACAGTGTCCCAGGCTGAAAGACAGCCTCTTGTGAACTAATACCACATTCATGTCATGTTGATGTTGTAGTGTTTTTCATCCAGGAGTCCTGGAAGTGTCTTGAAACGCCTGAATGAGTGAAGGCCTGGTCGTAGTGAACCGTGCGACTCTGCTGGTGTGTCACAGAAACGCTGTTTGACTGCAGACTTTTTCCTCTGCCGAGTCTAAAGAAACTGTCTCATGTTCCTCTCGGAAAGACTAACAGGAACTGTTTTCCTTCCTTTACAGTCGGACTGAAAATTAAGTCCTGATGTGTTTAATGAGTCAGTTGTGAAAATCTTTGTTCTATCAATGATTTCCTGACTGCTGAACATGTAAAAGCTGTATTCAATTCGCACCATCTGGTGGACATCAGAGGAAGTGCAACTCAGTACCAGTCGGAGTCGCTCAGGGGTCCTTCCTGGGTCCCTGAAGCTTTCTGTTCGTACTCCAGAGAACGGCGCCCTCGACTGCGTGGGAGTTGTTCCTCTCCGACACTGTAGTGGGCGCTGTGTCTAAACGCCAGCAGCACACAGGAGGGTTCTTCGCTCGTCTTCAGAGTGACTCTGCTGTTTTCCCGCTTCCTCATTCTGATCTTTATAAATAAAGATGATCTGATTGGTTTTTGAAAGAGGCAGAAGACAGTGATTGGCTCAGCAGCATTAAGTCTGCTGATTTAGCTCCTGTTAGCAGTGTTCTCATGGGTGTACAGCAAACTCTTACTGGATCTCTTCCTGCTTCCTTACCTGATTAGCGACGTGGTTTGAAAGACAAAGTGATTGGTTCAGAGGTCCCTCAGGCTAATGCGGCAATCATCACACAATTTCCCAGATTGGGATCAATAAAGAAGCATTCTAAAGTCATCAACAAACAGTTGCAGACAAGTTCAGAGAGGCGCGTTGCAGTTTACATGATGTCACTGTGAAGCATTCTTTTATCGTACCTCACGTGTTGTTCATGCTGATGTTTCCAGGTGACAGTCGAAGACGCCCAGCTGTCTCATCTGACTCGAGATCGAGTGAAGATCCCTCACAACCGCCGGCTGCCGACCAGAGGACACCTGCTGGCTGTGGTCAGTCTGATCCTCCGTCATCGTCGCCCTTTACTCCGTTATCGTAAAATCTCCATCACTTCCTTTGAGATGTTTGCGAAAGAATCATTGTTGGTATTTTCCAGATATTTAATCGTACAAAATGACTGGTCAGGATGACAATTGAGGATGTCTGCAAAGGCTTCTGGGTATCTTAGAAATTAAAAGCTTTAACTTTTAAATAACCACAACTGATTGTAATTAAGGGTACTGAAAGACACCTTGACTGTAAATATCTTTAATTCAGTCATGACTCAAAGTGAAAACAGTCTCAGCTCAAAGTCCACTTACTTCTGGAGTTTTTGGATGAATCACATCGTCCTCATCAGCAGATGAGATTTACTCAGTTGTCATTGAAAGTCCTGGATGAGAAGTCCCAGAGTTGCTCCAAATTAGAAAATGTGAACATTTAAGCACTGAGTCTGCTGATGAAGACCATGTAAGACAGTCAAAATCCCAGAACAAGCAAGTAAGTGAACCTTGAGTTGAGATTGTTTGTGGAATGCTGTTCAAGTTTCAGGCAGTTTCATAAATGTGTGTATGTCCGTGTATCAGTGGACCGACTGTCCTCCTCTTTGTGTCCAGGCCTCCACCTCCTCCTCAGATGGGATGCTGACTCTGGATCTGATCCAGGAGGAGGACGCTCCATCTCCTCAGGGAGCTGACAGTAGCGACACCTTCAGGGTCAACTTGGACAAATCTCTGTCCCACCTCAGCCCGGACTGTCCCAGGTCCAAAACTGATGGTGCGCTCTCTGCCAGGATTGGTGAGACTTCTGGGAAATCCCAGAGCCTTCCCCGTGAGGTGGCAGTGGTGTGGGAGCAGACGGGCCCTGCCCAAAACCCCCAGCCTGAAAAACGCCTGACGACGGCAGAGAAAAACCGCTGTGCCTCCATGGACGAGATCCTGACGCACTCAGAGACTAAAGCAGCTAAGAACAAGACAGCGGCGTCCACGCCGACCGGCACAGTGGCGCCCGTCAGCAAGCTGCAGCAGCTGATTGGCCAGAAGCTGGAGAAGACGGAGCAGCTGCTGACAGAGGTGCGAGGGCAGGCTGAGGGGGAGGCCGGGGAGCGGGGGAAGATGAGGGGGAAGGAGTCGACTGAAGGAGTGCGAGCCGAAGCTGAGAGACTTCTGACGGAGGCGGTGGCGACTTGGAGTCAGGCCCGGGAGGTGCTGGAGGAGGTGAAAGAGCTGAGGGAATTGTGCCGACAACTGGACTCCTCTTCCCCTCTCACCCCCTCCAACAGCACCAAATTACACCCAGATGACAAGAGCCCGCCGTCAACCACGTCGCACTGAGTCGTTCTGGTACAAAGCGGTTTAGACCGGTCCGGTCCAGGTAAATCCACGAAGCTGGATCCAGAGTCGGCTTTTGTTTATCGGACTTGAGATGAAGCTGCTGAGAACTGGATCAACCACTTTTAAATTATTTGGAAAAATTCAAGTTTAGAGCTTCAGGAGGAAGCAGGGCTGTCCTGCTGCTGCAGCTCAGTACTCAGAACATCGTCTTTAAAATCAGGCGGAAGCATCAAAGTCGCTCACGTCACGTCTCGTCTAGGCTTGGCCTCGAAGGTGCACTGTGTAAGAGTTTCACTTTAAAACATTCAAAAGGAGCAGCAGGTTTGACTCGTGATGTCAGCATCAGTTCAGGTTGCTTTCCACAGCCATTAATTGGTAACAAACTGGTTAATTTTGGACCGGACTTCAGCTCCCAGTCTGCCGCGTCCTGAAGACACAAACAAACAGAAAAAATTCCAGTCAAATATTTTCTGGCTGTGGACCTCATGAACCGATGAACAGTCAACCATTGACATCCCTCGTTTTGACGTTATGTCTGTGGAGTCAGTTCACTCCGTGTATTTCAGGATTTATATAGAAATTAATATTTTTCAATGCACACAAAATGTTACTGCTGTTAAATTGATATGCAAACGGTTGAACCTGCGTTTACAACCTGCTCGTCAGGCGTGAACCTCACTGCATCTGTGTGTTTGAGACTCTCCTGACGAGGTTCGCTTCACAAATGTTTTGTTTCAACAGGGAACTGTCTGTAGCCAATCAGGTGTCTCTCTCTGTTTCAGCCAATCACTGAAGGATATGATTTAATGTAGTCACACAGCGTTACCTCTGCAGCTCTGCATTACAACACAAAGAGAGAGCGATGACTGCTGTCCCGCATCCTTAAATATGAATGCTTGTTAACACTAGCATTAGCTAATAAGTTAGCTCAGCTGATAGACAACCTTTAACTTATTAACTCAGCAAGCATTCACAGCTCAAACACTTGGTGAGGCAGGACTGGAGAGCTATCTCAGTGCAGCTAGCATGTGGGGACACTGAACACCATTGATTCAGTGAACGGTAGATGCTGCATTCAGGACGGCGAGATGCGCCTGCAGCCTCCATCTTGTAGTTCTGATCTGTTCAAACAGTAGAAAATAAGTCTGATTTTTGTGATACACACCAGGAAAGAGTTTCACAGCTAGTAAGCCGTGTATCATGTACATCAAGTAACCCTATGTGATCGCAGCGAACGATGCCCTCGAATCTACGCCTTTGTGATTGGCTGAAACAGAAGCAGCCATCTGATTGGCTGCAGATAGTGGTCAGTTCTTACATATTGTACCCTCAAAGTCTCTTCTTGGTTGCACAAATAGAGGATAACACTTGAGGTACCTGTATAGAAAAGTGGCGTCTCTCATCAAAGTGAATGAAAATGTGCCAAGACGAGAGTTCAGAGACGACGAAAAACTACGTGGACACGTGATCACGTTTGTTCTCACCCATCGCTTTTTGATTTCGCTTTATGAATAGAATATTCACATGACACACACGTCGGAGAGGTGCGGTTACGTCTTTAGAGATGTCAGCTGGGTACGGGCCTGAAGACGAGACAGTCAACGGTACGAATGCAGGGAAAATAAACTAACAACTTTATTGATCCTCTGACTTTTCATCCAGCGCCATCATCAGGTCAACATGTTAATGTGTCCAACACTGTGATCAAACACCTGCAGAACGTAAGACATTCCCATCAGCCTCAGCGGGACTTTCTGATTACTGCTAATTAGCTAATGTTAACATGCCCAACTAAGATGGTGGTAATAGTAAAAATTATGCTGGCTAAACATGAGAACGTTAGCATTGTCTCTGTGACTAAGTTAGCATGCTAAGGTTAGCTTTTATTCAAATGACTCCCGTGTCTAAGTACAGCCTCACAGCGCTGTTAGCATGGCTGGAGACGCCGTCTGGATCCATTCTTCTGTCAGCGTTCACGAGGAGAGACTGCGAGTCGTGTCGGTCGCGGCACGCCTGAAAATAACCCGTTTGTGAAGGCATTGGAGCACAAACTGTGGACACAGTGGGAAGAACAGCGTCAGCTTCCATCCTGCAAACGGTCCAGAGCCGGTTCACCTCGGACTCTTCTTCTCAATGTCAAGGTTTTCTGAGGAGCATTGGAGGCTGCTGGAAGCAGCTGTGAACCAACAGCTTCCTGTCTCAGCTGGAAACTCCATGGCTCAGGTGGAAACATAAAACAAGAACTGGACGGAGTCCCTGTTTGAATCCAAACCCAGTCCTTAAAAAACCTGAAATATGCTTGAGAAAACCCAACAGCAGCAGATCTCACAGTGCTGGATTGTTGGTTTCTGCAGATCAGGACCAGCTGCTTTCTGCTCGAGAAGCTAACAAAGCTAATAATTCTAGAAAAACTAAAGAAGTCAAACTGAAACTACGGTTACCAGAAGTCATAATATTTAATGAGAACCATTAAAAGGAAAAAGCAACGATCAAGCATGATCACTGTGCAGTTAACTTAGCAGCATGCTAACAAGCTAGCAAGCAAACTAATTTTAGCTGACCCCTGGTGGTCATGGAAAGCTGTTTGAAGTCCTTCTCCACACCCTGAACCTCTGTAGCTGATGGGCTAAGCAAGCTAAAAGCTAGCAAGCTAACCTTAATTAGCTAGCGTGAGCTGACTAATGTCAATGTAGCATCATCACATCCTCACCGTCACTTTGTTTGATTCATGAATCATTTAGTTTAAAATGAAAATTATGAGAAACTGAAACGTTTCTGCGGCCAAAGTTCTTTTTTAGTTAAAAGAGCATTGAAATTAACCTCATTAATCATCAAAGCCGTTGCAATTAATTCTCTGATTGACTCATTCCAAACTACCCGATCAATTGCTCAAACTGTTTCCATGGGAACCCTGCTTTCATACAAAGTGGCCGTGGTTTCGTCTCAGGCGGGCGGGAACGACGACAGACGCACAGGTCACATGACTTGACGGACAGACGTCAAACTGGGAATCGAACCTTAGCACTGAAGCATCTGGAGACTCGACCTGCAGCTTCATCCAATCAAGAAGAGTTTTAGTGAGAAAGGATTACTTTTGAAACCAGATTCAGACGTTTTTACTGTCCTGAAATCGACCTGGAGCTGAACTGCTTCCTGCTCTGGGTGTGCTGGGAAATCTGTTTGATTCGACTGATCGCCATCGAGAACTCCTTCAGTCCAAATGTCGGTCAGTCACAAACGTAAGAGAACAAACCAACATTTGGCCTCAGGGTTATTCTGAAAGTGTGAAAGTATTTTTGTAAAATGAATTCTGATAGAAGTAAAGAGAAAATCGTTCGGCCGAGGAGGACAAGGAGGAGGAGGACGAGGAGGAGGACGAGGAGGAGGAGGGTTTAAACTGCTCCTTTTAATGTTCACAGTAACTCAAACAGCTGCTTTAATGCTGAAGAATCCAGAACTCATTCAGCTCTCAGGTTCTGGACCTGCCGTCAGGTTCTGGACCTGCCGTCAGGTTCTGGACCTGCCGTCAGGTTCTGGACCTGCCGTCAGGTTCTGGACCTGCTGTCAGATCAGTCGATGTCAAACACGTCTTCCTGTTTGTAGCGTTTGATCTGTTGTTTGGGCTGCTGTAGCCTTAAAGCCAGAGGGGATGATGGGAGATGTGGTCCAGTAGTGATGGAGGCAGGTGGTGCTGTTGAGTCCTGATGAGTTCATGTGCTAAAATAAAACCTGCAAACTGAACCAGGATCAGTGCTGTGTCATTAACCTGTGACCTCTGACTGCGTGTGTGTGTGTGTGTGTGTGTGTGAGAGAGAAAATCTTCCTGTTCTCCTTATATGGAAGTATGGGCGGGGCTTAACACACACGCACGCACACACACCATGAACACACACTCCCTGTTTGATTTCTGATATTTGATTCGTTTGATTTTCAGCTACAAAAGATTCATTTCACTTCATTTTCAGCTCTTCTGTACCTGCCGACAGGTGTGCAAACAAGAAGTGACTGTGGATGATTACACCTGCGCGTCGCACCTGTGTGAGGTGGGTGTGGCTGAACACAAACAAATGAGCTGCAGAGAAACGGCGACTTGCTGGTGTTCTGCCGAGTCATTCAGGCATTGAAGTGGCTGTGAGGTCAGAGGTCAGACCGGGATGCTCAGCATCGCCATGGAAACAGATGTTCATGTAAAACAGTTTGCATCATGTTTGCATGAGAACACGAGCGTCCAGGTGTGTCCACAGAACAGCTTCTGACCAATGGGAGCTCGAGGTACGAGTGACTGATCAGACCTTCACTGACCTTCAGAAGTTCAAGAAGAAGAAATCTGACCCACACACACACACACACACACACACACACACACACACACACACACGAGGGGGGGGGGGTCATGATGTGCAGCGCCTCTGTGTGTTCAAAGCAGGAAACTGAAGCTGACGAGTCTCCACCGTGAACTCACAAAGAAGACTCACAGTCCACTGCAGGACAGACTGTCTGTCCATCTGCCTGTTTGTCTGTCTTAACTTATCTTATCTTATCTTATCTTATGGTGCGAATGAGATGAAGACAATCTGGACTCACACTTCAGTCCAACAAGGGAGGATTCATTTTCCAAGATGATTCCAGAGAATTCTGGGAACTCTAGAGGATCATTGAACAGCTGCTCAGTGCTGCCCCCACCTGTCCGCAATCTGCATCCACCTGAGAAGAACTGCATCGTTCTTCAGGAACTCACCTAGAGGCAGCATGAGCTCAGCAAACCCTGTCAAAGACATGGAATCATGGGAAAATTCACCTGTATCACACTAACTGAGCTGCAGCTCGTCACTGTTGATTCTTTTTTCATGTTCGTCTCTCGTTCAGGTGACCTTTGTGAAACACTTCCTGTCTGAAAGCTGCTGCACTAATAAAGTTCAGTCTCTGTCAAAGCGTCTCACAGGACGTGACGACGTGAAGCTCAGCGGTGAAACTCAAACCTCAGTGAAGCGAATCTTTATTCACTGATGAAGACGAGCTGCAGGCTGAAGGTCGATTGAAGGAGGAAACGTTGAGAATTCAGTGGTTTTTATTGAAAAACACTCACAGAGACACGATCACAAGACGGGAATAAAAAAATACAATAACTCAGAGGAGAACTGGCGCCGGTTCACCTTCAGTTCAGGCTGAAAAAGGACGACACAACAAAAACCTACAGAGACCAGTTCACTTCTATTTACACAGACCAGAAACCAGACCAGATCCACAGAGACCAAACAGACCAGGAGGAGCCGGACCGCCACTGAGAGCCACAGACCCACAGGAGACAGGGGGGGGGGGGGCACCTGACACGTTAAGTTAATGCAGTTTAAAAAGAAATCATCCAATCAGAGAGCATCACTCTTAATTCAATGGATTTTGGATGTGGCTCAGAGCTCTGATCCAAACGGCAGGCAGCAGCTGCTGAGGCTTATGGGTAGTGTAGTATTTGGACACACAGCAGACTGAAGGGAGCTGCAGCGTTCAGAGGACACGTGAGGACAGACGTTCATCACCAGACAGATGAAGACGGACGTAGAGATCAAGCTCTGGAGTCTCTTTCACCTGTAACGATACGTCGTATCTCAGGTTGGCGTTTCTGAGACACCACACCCTTTGTTAGCATCATTAGCATCAGAGCTAACATGGAGCCGTAAATACTTTGCAGACCAACGTAGGACGCAAACCAAAGATCCTGAATACACCTGAACGCCTCGCATTGACACAACATTCACCAGGACTCCGGTGACCTACACTGGATAGTGTACTTGAACGCATCCTGTGTGAAGGAGTGACCGTGCTGTGTTCATGTGCAGACATGGTGTTAGTCGCTATGGTAACCGTGTCTGAGCAGACACTGATCTGAGATCTGTTTGTCTGTCTGGTGATGAGACGTGAAAACAGGAAGTATTGCTGTCAAACGAGGACCTCACACTGTACTCTGTACAGTACTGCAGTACGTCGGTTACTTGGTTGTAAATAAAGTTGTCAGACTGTTGAAGTCTCTGTCGCCCCCCAGTGGGCCAATCAGAGCACTTCCTGTTGACAGCTGTGATCTGACCCCATGTTACCGGGGTGACAATGACATCATCAGTCACATGATGTGGGCGTGTTTGGGAAGAACTGATCCTGAATCTGATCTCAGTGTTTTTCCTGTCAGTCTGCGGCTCTGAGTGGACGGCCGGTGGGTCAGAGGTCACCTGAAGGGGGGGGGGGGCGGGGGGGAGTGAGTGTGTGAGTGTGTGTGTGTGTGTGTGTGTGTGTGTGTGTGTGTGTGGGGGGGGGGGGTCAGGTGTTACAGCGTGTGAAGGTGATTATTCATCATCATCATCATCGTCACCTTCATCCTCTGCATCCCTCTTCCTCTTCTCCCCTTGTACACCTGCAGCATCCACATCTGACAGACACACAGAGGTTTTTCAAATTAAAGCCACTTCCTCTGAACATCCACACTTTCAGAATAAAGTCTCTAATAAACTGAACGTTCTCATGTTACAGCAGATCAGCTGTGAGGTAACGCCGCAGACCCTGAGGGTCAAAGTTCAACCACTCAGGAGCTTCTGAAGAACGTCACGGTCACACATTTTCTATCTGTCAAAACTGAAATTTAAGTGTTTCAGAGCAAAAACACAAAACGATGAAAACAAATACAAACCAACTAAACACAAACCTCCATCTTCCTCTTCCTCCTCGTCCTCCTCCTCCTCCTCTTCAACATAGTCTCCGTCATCTTCTTCGTCCTGAGAGGAAGGGCAAACGTCAGAGAAACATCCCACTGCTGCTCTCTGTGCTTCACACCTGCCACAGACTCACCTGGATTCCCTCCTTCATCAAGTACGACAGGCCGACCTCGTCCTCGTCCCATTCAGAGCCTTCCTCGTCATCCTCATCTTCGTCATCTTCATCGTCGTCATCCACGGGCGCACCGCCTTCATCGTCGTCGTCATCTGTATCAAAATGACAGCTGGGTCACATGATGTGTTCAGCAGTGTTTTACGGTTTGGACTCGGCGTGGTCTCGTCTCCAGCCCCGTGTCTCCCTGTCTTTCGTCTGTTTCCTGTGTCTATGTGTTGGCGCCCTCAGCTCCACCTGGTGTGAGGTCGTGTTACTGCAGCTGATTCTAACACGCCGGTCGACTTTGACTTTTCATGTTCTGACCAAACGGAAACAGGAACAAACTAAATCTGTGTGGATGTTTTTTCATCGTCACACTCGACTGAAATCATGAAGTCTCACATTAAATGGACCTCTGACGTGTTTGTCCTCAACGCAGCATCTCTCTTCATGTCCTCTGACTCAGATGGACACGAACAGTGAGGCCTGCTGTCACTTCCTGTTTGTTTAGAACACGACGGCTTCGCTCTAAAGCGTCAGCTGACGAGTCGGTCCGAGTCTCACCGTGGTCGGCTTCCGAGTCGGGCACCTCGTTGTCCTCCTGGTCGTATCCGTCCAGGTACGTGAGCTGAGGCAGCAGCTCAAAGACGGTCTCTCTGTAGTCGTCCAGCGTGGACACTTCACAGCTGTACAGATACAGAGTCTTCAGGTTCTTCAGGCTCTGCTGCAGAACAGACGAAGGGACAGAGTCAGTGATGAGGGACTGTATCGGCCAATCAGCTGTGAGCCTCAAACCACAACAAGAGAGTACCTGACGCCTGCGCGCAAGTTAAATAAAAGGTGCTCTTATTGTGACAAGTCCTAACAAACCAATCGATCGCTTCATTGATTAATCTGACCGTTTACTTCATGACTCTGATGATCGATTCACAGTGAGGAAACATTTAAACTGAAGGAAGTCCTCTTCAGGGGGACCAGGTGAGCCTGCATGAACCCCTTCAAGCAGACCTGGACCAGGTGAATCTGCATGAACCCCTTCAAACGGACCTGGACCAGGTGAGTCTGCATGAACCCCTTCAAGCGGACCTGGACCAGGTGAGTCTGCATAAACCGGTTTAAGTGGACCTGGACCAGGTGAGTCTGCATGAACCCCTTCAAACGGACCTGGACCAGGTGAGTCTGCATGAACCGGTTTAAGTGGACCTGGCTGGTCTGAAGAACTTAATTCAATGAGCCTTCAGAGCTGAGAGAAAAAACACGACGGCGTCTTGTTTACTGAGTCTGAGGCAGCAACAACAATGCAGGAAGTAAACAAACACGACGAACCATTCAGAACTTCACCTGAACGTCTGCAGCGGCAGCTGAACATCGTTTTCTCCACAGACCCCGACGCTCCAAACATTACCAATCAACCGATCATCAAGTTTGAGCTGAAAGAGGCGACGGCAGACTCACCAAAGCCTCGATGGCGCTCAGCTCTTTGATCTTGTTGCCGCTCAAGTTCAGGTACGTCAGGTTAGGACATTTCTCAACCAACGTGTCCAAACCTCCAGAGATGGTGTTGTCGCTCACCTCCAACTGAAACACGTGACAGTGACAGCAAACAGCAGGAAGACACACAAAGAAAAATATCAAATGTTAGATCAGATCAAACAGCGTTGCATCGTGGGAACAGGAAGCGCGGGACTGACCTTGTGTAGTTTGGGAAGCGAGGGCAGTTTGGACAGCGAAGTGAGGCCGGCGTTCACCATACTGAGGATCTCCAGCTCTGTGTACTCGCCCGTCAGACCTTCAACCTCTCCATCGCTGGAGCGACAGTTATCCACCACCAGCTCCACCACCTGACAACAACAAGAGACCATGTGACCACAACCTCACCCGGCAGAAACACCACAGACAGCTTTCAGCCGGCAGGACGCCCCGACCGATGAAGACCGGCCAATCGATCTGTATCGGTCAGCTGATCTGACCTCAGAGGAAGTGAAGATCTGAGGCCTCACCCATAATCATTAGACCTAAACCATAAAACATTCAAACACCAATTTGTCATTTGGGAAAACGTCAGCAGTTGCCCACTTCATTAGGTACAGGTCAGGTGCGAATGAGCACCATCACAGGTGTAAATGAAACGAGTCGACGGCTGCATTATGGGTTCTGCTCCAGGTGTTCTAACCACCTGTGAATAAAAGACTTCAATGTGACGGTGACGTAAAGTCGTTCTCTGCCGGTTTACTCGTCTTTCACATCACAACATTAACGTCTGAACGTTTTATTGGTTTCAGTTTAGTGCAGTTTGACATTTAGTGATTATCTGGATCTCGTCAGACCTCCAGTCTGTGATGAGGATCATGTCTTCTAAAAGATCTACGCGTCATTAAACAAACACATCACGTCCTCGTCTGTGCCGCTGAATTATTTTCTCGTTTCGGCTTCAACTTCATTTTCAGTCACAGTGACGTTAAGCTTCCAGCTGGTGTCGACAACTTCAGCCTCGTTCTTTGAGCTGCGACCTGACAGAGTCAAACCAACTGTGACGCAAATAAAATGAACTCAAATCAAATTGGTTTAACGTGGTCAGACGGCTCATTTCCACAATACAGGCCCACAGGTTCAGTCTGTTAAGACACAGCTCCACATGAACACTGATCAGGGACAGGCAGAGGACGCAACTGGACCTCTTCAGAGACCCCAAACAGCAAGCAGACCCCACTGAGACCTCAATGTGTCAAACCTGGACCAGAGGCACTGCAGACTGCTTCAAACTGCATCTGTGGAAACAGGATTTCGGGGTTCGTCCATACGTTCCGGATCGCGGTGCAACAACCGGAAGCGCGAACAGCTGTCCCTGGAGTGACTCCTCTCACCTCACAGACGCTCTTCGATGAACTCTCAGTCTCACAAACACACACCGCTGCGGGTCTGAATTTATTAAGAAATACTCTAAAGACAAGCCAACATGTCGGTCAGGACACCACAACCCCTCACGGAAAACGAGCCGACAGCACTCAGCCGTTAAAATGGTCGTATGTCAGTGATGGAGGGAGACGCTGCTAAAAGTTGGGAAAAGTGTCGGTTCATTAACCGAACTGGTGCCGGAAAAAGCGCTGATTCTCATCTGTGGATACAAGTCTGCGCCGAACCCTCCAGAAAAACAGCAAACCTTTCGGAATGTCTTCAGTCCTTAACATCACCTTAAGTTCTCCCTGTTAAACGGCCGCAAAAGAAACTGCCCTGCGGCGTTACCTCCTCTCTGTTCCGGCATAAAGAAGCGCCCTGAAACGCGGCGGAGTGAGCGGGAGCGGCGGCTGTGAACCACTCTGAACACTCCATAGTCAGATCCACATAAAGGACTGGTCCATCTAGTGCTGGCCGAAGTGACCAACAGGATCTGGCCAATGGTGAAAAGACTAGAATCGTGCGTGGCCACAAACGTACATTCGTCTGTAAGCAAGTAAATCTATAATGTGACCGTTTCTGAACGGAGTCTGGTTTGACGCGCCATCAGATTACAAGCATCGTGTGTGAAACGGCGCAGGTTCAGGTGGTCGCCTGCTCGGCCGCGCGGTTAACCAGCGGGCTTTCAACGTGGAGCCCAGAGTAAACAAGCAGGTGTGTTTGTCTTTAAGGCAACCGCAGAGTCCCACCGCCGACCCTCACCCAACTAGTCCCGACCACCGCTCTGTAATGAGGGCTGAGCGCTCGCCAGTTAGCCAGTTAGCCGTATGCTAGCTGCAGGAGGCTCGCGCGGAGGGTCGGGGGAGCGGGCGAGAGAGCGGCTGCACGCGGCAGAGTTTCCTCCATGTTGGAGCTGCGCTCAAGTTGTTTTCTGGGTCAAAATGTCGGAAGAATCATTTCACAGATTCAGCGGAGAGAAATGGACGTCCGCTCCCTCTGAATGTTTTCAGCATCGCCATTTCGCTCCAGTCTGCATCCTTCACCGATTTCTTCTGGAAATAAATAAAGTCCGCGCGGGTGTAGTTCAGGTTACACACCTTAGCTGGATTTCTGTTCCTCAGCTCCAGGCTAATCCTCTTCTTCATCTCCATGCTGAAGCCCGAACAGAGGGCACAAAAACAAAGTGAACAAAGGAAAAGTGAAATTAAAAGACGGTTCAGGGAAGCGCGCTCTCACGGTGGGCTTCCTCCTCCTGAAGCGACCTGACGAAAACTAAACCTCCATGTTCGCTCGCGCCCGACCTCCACGGATAGACCACGCCTACTTACAATGAATATTCGTATCTTTTAGATTCTGCTCTCCTATTGGTCCGGGGAATGTACACTCACTGGGTCCGCACTATTACTACACCCGCGTACGCCAGTGGTGCGTGGGGCAGGCGGAGTCCGTACCACCACCTGTCCGAGACAACCACGTGCAGGTGGCTGGAGATGGACGAGACAGAGCTGCTGAATGTGGGTCAGACTAACGTGAAATCCTGGTGTGGACATCGATGTCCTGTAGATACTCGTCGGAGGAAGTCCGGTGGCTTCTGTCCTGCAGTGTGACACCGGCGACTGTTAGTGACTGTGCGGGTACGCGTCCCCTCAGCGGCGCACAAGCGAGAAAATGGAGCGAACCCAATGAATCCCACCCGAGCACTTATTATGCAAGACTCTTCTCTACGATTGGCTGGAATTACACAGGCGTTCCTTCATTGTAACCAATGAGAGGACGAACACGAAACATTTAAACTTCACAACTCATTTTTTGTTCTCACTCGCGCCACATTTCATTGTTAGCTTTCATTTTCATTCACAAAGTTTCTTCATCCTCCAGATGTCCAGTGTTCAGTCAACAACTCAGTCTGCATAACAACAAGACGTCACTTCCGTCTGAACCGACGATATTCATTAATGTTCTTTTATTAATGAGTTCAATCCTTACAAAGGAAGCTGAGAGTCACATGAAAAGGTCTCAGTAAAAGTAAAATTAAAATCAATAAACAATAAAAGTCAAAGAATAAATAGAGTTCATGAATTTCAAAGGATTTTTGCTGACTGAGCTGCTGATGGAGGAAAATGAAGACAGAAGATTTCTTTTAGCAGAAAAGTTTTATTTTGAATAAACAGAAGCTGTTGCACTTATAGACCTTTTCAGTATAAAAGTCTTTAAAATAGAAAATGTGGTTTAAAAAAAAGCTGAGAGAAAAAAACCTGATAAGAATAAATAATCTGAATCTGAATGAGTAAACATGATATGATGTCATCAAGAACAGGAAATGAATCTTTGGCAGATAATCATTAAAAATGAATCAGTGTCATGTTAAAGGAACACAGAAACGTGACATCACTGTGGAAACACCTGACTCACAGCAGGTAACGTTCCCTGTTGTTAAAGGGTCAGTTCACACAAACTACAAAAACATAGTTTATGTCTTTAGAAATAAAAACATGTTTCATATCTTTTCTATGTGATGTTCGAGATGGAGACAAAAAGAGGAAAACGCAAACATCCAGGCACGAGTCACGATAAGAGACAGACTGAGGGACAATGTGTCCTGATGGCTTTAAAGGGAGAATCAGACGGGACCCAGCACGGACCCCTGAGGAACACAGTAAGTCCTGCCACACAGAACTGAACCAGTACAGACACTGACCTGGTCCCACAGACTCACAACAGACCAACAACAACGACAAAGTGTGAAGAGACAGCATGGAGGACTGAAGACAAACACCATCAGCTTTTATTTCCTTTGCTCGTCTCGTCTGTTTGAAACCGTTGTTAGAGACAGAAAATGACAACCTGCTGTGACTTATCAAATACCATCTGAGGACAAGGATAATGTGGACATGAGGACAGGTCCCCCACTGTCCCAGGGTCAGAGTGATGTGACTGAACCCTCAGCAACACGTTATTATGTCCAACATGTCCTTTGCCCTGGGTGTCACCTGTCTGAGGCTCTGACAGCAGAGCCACTGGGAAGGGAAGCGAGCACAGTTTGGGAAAGTAAGGACAGTAAAAGAGAGGACCCTACTGTCCTCTTGGTATAGAGACAAACACAGCAGTACCTGTCAGTTTGTGTCACGTCTTGCAGAAACTTTAGAATGAAGGTTCACAGGAAAAAACAAACCCAATAAAATGACACGAGGAGGAACTGACATGCTCATACATTTCATTTCAGCTCGTCGCATCATTTCATTCAACTTCTGCCTGAATTTTGACAAAAATGTAAAACACAAATATTACTTTTAAGGAATAAATAACAACAATGTGTAAAAATGCCGAGACAAATGTGAAAAGACAAATAAAAACCAAAGTATCCAGAAGTTAAAGGAGGAGAGGAAACATCATGTACTGTTCATGAACTGACCCTCTTCATGCTGGTATCCATGGAAACTCTGAGTGACAGGAGCGCTGTGATGCTGTGGTTGGCTGATTGTCTGAAGGTGTCTTTGTTCTCACCTGTGTACAGGAGGACGGGGTGGGTGGAGCTTATGAATCCTAACAGTCTGGTGGTGTCAGGTAGAAGTTCAGGTGACGTCTTCCAAATGTGTTACAGCTTCTGTTTTCAGCAGCGATGAATCCTCTGCTGTGATTGGCTGTCCTGTCCTGTGAGCTAAACCCAGGAGGCGGCTGTGGCTCAGGAGGTAGAGCGGTCGTCCACCGATCAGGAGGTCGTTGGTTCATGCCGGAGTATCCTTGGGCAAGATACTGAACCCCAAAACTGCCCCAATGCTGCGCCATCGGTGAGTGAATTCATATGCACGTAGCTTTGGATAAAAGTGACTGTAACTGTAATTGTAGACCCCGCCCACCTGCAGACTACACAGAAACACACGCACACACCTGTTGCAGCGTGTCAGAGTGTATGTTCTCGTGGAGGCAGTGTGTGCAGCACCTGGTCAAGCAGCTGCAGCGCTCGGTGCAGGTGGACCTCCAGCCAGCAGGGGGTGTCCTTAATGCTCTGACGGGGGTAATCACACCCCCAACCTTTAACGAAGCTCAGACGCACGATACACAACCTGCGCAGGTCGTCCACACCCAGACCTGCAGCTGAACACACACCTGGATGAAGACAGGAAGTCACAACTTCAGACAAAGGAGAACAATGCGCAGCTCGTATTCTTCAAGGTAAATGTTTTATTCAACCGAGCGGCCACAGACAGAGACGTGATGAAGACCACGTGACAGCAGGAAACAGCTGAAAGGTTTGTCAGACTATACAGGTGTGATGTTTGCAGTGCGCAGCAGGTGTCAGCATGTCTGCTCCCTCCACCAGGGGGTGCTGCTGTGAGTGAGCTCACAGTAATAAAACGTTTTGAGAAGTGATTCGTGTCACAGTTTGTGTCGCAGCAACAATCTTTAAATCTGTCACATTACTTCACGAGTTCTTCATGGACATTTAGAGCAGAACCGCCAGAACAAAGAAGGAACAGACAGAACACCAGCCCTTCATCACTGATTATCCACGACAATCTGACAATGAAGTTACAATATTTATACAAAAAATGTATTTTTGACAGTAAAGTTATCATAGAGTCTTGATGTTATGAGGATTATGTCATAATAACATCTTATATGTTATGACTGGATTATTTAGATGAGATTACAGCTGTTCTGTGTGTACATCCCATAATATTAAGCATTTTCTAAATATTTATTCTCTGACTTTATTCTAATTATTTCACCTCTTGTGTTCCTCCAGATGTCTTCTTCATTTCAAGTGTGTCCTGTGTGTCCACCAGGTGGCGCTCTGAATGCAGCTTGTACTGCTTCTACCTGTTTCTCTGACTGACCACAGATTCTTTACTGCTGCTGCTACCTGCTTCAGCCCAGAGGCTACACATAAACAGACAGCCAGGTACCCAGAGAGAGACAGGTGGTACTCACTGACAGCTGGGGCGATCCCGCCGACGCTGCTCGGACCTGGAATCGCACCGACAACCGCTGCCGCCTGTGTCACCACTGCTGCCTGAGCTGCTGCCGCCTGCTGCTGCATCTGTCTGTGACACTGCCTCAGGTCAAACACCTGGAGAGACACACAAAGGTGAACAATGACCTGGATCACTGAGAATCTTCACAGATACACAAAGAAGACACCCCCCCCCCCCCCAACAAATGCAGAACTTCTCAGAGAATCCTTTTCAGTTTTCTTCAGTATCACCGTGATCCAATGATGGTTGTCTGTACATCCATGAGTACACTGCTAACAGGAGCTGCTAACAGCTAATTCAGCAGTTGATGGAGAAAGTTTGTGTAAACCGAACTGATTAGCAGGACCAGACATTACAGTCGCTGAAGCTGCCTTGAGTGTGCTGTGCTTATTCAAGTGCTGACTTGAGATAATGAAAAGAGATGACCAATAGATGATGTTGCGACCATTACGACACATCTTCAGTTCTGCGCCTCTCTTCTTCTCTGAGTGTTTCACACCATGGACCAAGGCAGGCCCACTGCTGCCTTGGAGTATCTCAGCCTTTTCGTTCGTATGTGTGGTTGTTCCTGTAGGCTGAAAAGAAACCTGAGGGGTGTCCATGGTGTCAGGTACTACATAACCACAAGGTCCTTTGTTCGGTTCCAGCTGAGGACCTCTGATTCCTGTCTGACTCTGTACTGTCATCTGTCCAATTAATGCAAAAAATCCTCCAAAAATAATCTTTAAAAGAAAAAAAGACACAAAAACCTCATACAGTGCTTTTTGTCAGTTCTACAGAGACGAACAGCACAGCATCGTCTGCATATCGACACACCTTGATATAAGCCCCGGGGTAGATCTTATGAACTCCGTCTCCTGGCGCTCGACCTGCCTCACGGTCCAGGTAGAAACTCTGGACGAACACTGAGTGGTCACTAAGGCAACGCATCCAAACGTCCCCCTCCCCCCGACACTCCAGCTGAACCCCCCGGCCGATGTGCAGCCTGCAGGAAAATAACATACAGAAGAAGAAGAAGGGTAATCAGTAATTGTACAAAGGAGACAGAGGAAACACCCATAGACGCAGGTGAAGCCACAGGTTGTGTACGTCTTATTACTGTTACTATTTCCTCCTGCTACAACCAGTGCTGTTACTGGTCAGACTGGTCACCTGGCACGGTGGCTGGCGGCAGTGCGGTGGACGTTACTCAGCTGTCCTAAACAGAAACGGTCTCCTCCTGAAGGATCCACATAACCATCCACCGTCACCAGAGGACAGCTGGACTGGACCTTAAACATCTCCCCGACCTGAACGTCCAACTCAAAGTATGAGATGGAACACCAGAACTCTGGACCTGAGAGACGGGGCAGAGTGACAGAGAGGACATGTTTGGGAAAGTTTCGGAAAGGAAGGACATTTTTAGAAAGTGGTAGGCTTTTTGGACAAATTTCGTACCTGGGTGGTTAGACACTGGTTGTGGATATGGAGCAGTACTGTGATGCTGTGACCCTGCAGGAACAAACACTTAGATTCAGCATGTGCAGAACTACAGTAAAGTACTACTATTGCAGTACTTCAGTTTGACATTTCACATGGATGGTCTCATGTTGTCATACAGAAGTGAGTGTTGGGGGCATGGTGATGATGATGCAATTGAGGCTGGTGGCTCCGCCCACTCTGCAGAGGTCCTGCTGGGCTGTAGGGGGCGGGGCTATTACCTGGCCAGGTAGCTGCAGAGACACACAGGACACATGTCAGGAGAACCGTCACATGGACTGTGTGAACTGTGCAACCGCACAGGGCCTCGCACCACTAGGGGGCCTCGTGCCTGCAATCCTGCTTTTTTTTTAATAAATACATTAGTCTTATATGATTTTGTCAGTCTCTGTCAAGGTCACATTAAAAACAACCAAATAAATAAAAAACAAATCCAACAAATTAAGCAGGTTTTTCATAGTCGCTATGTCATTAGGCCTCACTGAAGCACGTCTGAGCACATCTGAATCTCAGGATGCACTGGACCTCTTTGTGGAGTTGAGGATACTTGGAGAGATAATCCCAAAGGGAACAACTACAGCACTTAAAACAATTCGTAACCTCAAACGGGTTGAAGGAACTTTCTCTAACTGTGAGACTGTGCTCGGATCCGATTAACTTTTCCAGTAAGGGTGGCATCAGGTGAGCGAAGCTTTTCAAAGCTGAAACTAATTAAAAACTATTGGCGCACCTCCACGTCACAGAAAGACTGTGTGGACTTGCCCTGCTATCAGCTGAAAAAGACATTGCATCCAAACTGGATTATAAATCCAGTCTTATTGCTGAGTTTGCGGCCAAGAAGGCAAAGAAAGTGACTCTGATATGATCAGTTTGTGCAGGTGAGTCCGTCTCATTGTTAGTTACATGCAGTAAATATGTTGTGTACAGTTGTAATGAACATGAACGTATATTATGAATGGAAAGTGTCCTAACCTACTTCTTTAATATGTCAAGATGCCAAAAATAAAGTGACTGAGCTGACTTGATGTAAAGCTCTCATTGCACAGTTGATTTTTGCCCCTTTGAAATAAAGAGCAAAAAGTCATAGCTGAGACTGTGTACGATTATGCTGTATTATCCTACTTGATAGAAACGTATTGCAGCGGGATTATGCGTGCAGTAGAACTAGAATAGCTGTGTCCCTGTGACTGGTATTCATGCGCAATTATAAAACAGAAAGGTGAAATCCGGCAATCTGATTGGCTGTTAACTGTGATGTAATGAGCGTATACCACAGCTACTATTCTAAAAAGCCTTATCACAGCATATCACTCCGCTTCAGGGAAGCAACAACGTTTCCATGACAACAACCAACCGTTACAGCACGCAGCAAAAGGTAGCCGCTTTTGATGTTTATTTTTTGAAGGCGTTAACAACATTCAAACATGTTCACGGTCAACTTTGATCTCTGTGGGGGGGCTAACGATGGATGAATAGACTGAAGAAAGCCGGCAAAAGACGACATGCGGAGCTGACGTCCGGAGAGGTTGACCAACCGGAGGAGAGAAGCGAGGCCAATACGGTTAAACAGATTGAGAGGTGGGACAATTTTTTCACGGCGGGGCTGTTTTATTAGATAATATGTATTTCTGTTTAATGAGAAACTACATGAAAAGTATTGTGTATCCCTCTTTCATATTGCCATTATTGGTAACCGTTTTATAAAAGCAATACATCACTCCAGTCTGTGATATACACTCATACCACAGCTAAGGGGTGTTCTTCGCCCCCTTAGCCCCCCCCCCCCCCCCCCCCCCCCCGCGACGGCCCTGCATGTCAGAATCTGTCTAATATCACTACTATGATACTGCCACTTCTGCTTCAACTAGTACTACTCCAACTTTTACAGAAAGTGCTTTTACTAATGCGGCTGCTCTCCCCACAAGTATTACTATTATTGCTACTACTAATACTACAACTACAACCCTGACTCCAAATCACTCTGTGAAACATCAATCAAAGCAGATTCGATCATCAATAATCAAACTGTGTTAACTGCTCCATCCTCGCTAGTGAAGACCGAGCCTTTCCAGGAGGTCATGACGCTGTTACGAGGTTCGAGTTTATGTCAAAGGGATCAAAGAGTTACAACATTCTGTTTTATTCACGTTTTACACAGTATTACTACTTTCCATTACTACTGTTGCTACTGTAACTAGTACAACTGTCATTGCATCTACTGCTGCTCTATTACTGCTCGCATTACAAGTTCTAATATAACTGCTACTACTACTTGTACTGCAACTTCTGCTAGAACTGCTACAGCTACAACTACTAAAAATACTCCTGCTACTATTCCTGGCAGCACTACTACTGCAAATACTATTACTATTGCCCCAGCTACTGTTCCTCCTCCTCCTACTACTGTAACTACTCTTATTAGTACCACTTTTACCACTAGTACTACTGATCAAAATCTGACCACAGTCTTACTAGATGTACGAGTACAGGAGTGTGTAGCAGTACAGTTACAGTACCAGTGTTGGGGGGGCAGCTGTACTCGGGGCTCTGCTGGTGTGGGGAGGTGGGGGTGGAAGGGTGAGGAGGCTGGGGGGTGCGAGGGGGGTTCGGGTGAGGTGGGGAGACGTGGCCCCCGTGGTTTTGAGGTGGTGCAATCTGAAGGAGGCCGTGGCCCTCGCTGTCTCCACCAACACCTCCACCGCTCCTGCTGCAACCAACGGCGCCACCAGCTGACAGAGCTGCAGCTGACATGGAGCTGCTACCTGCAGGAGACGCAGCAGGACGTCAAGAGACAGCATTTTACTTAAATATGAAACAAAACGCATTTGACTGACAGTCTGACCTGGAGGAGAGAGAGGCATGCTGGGATACATGCTGACAGGGCGGGGCTGGTTGTAGGGGTCAGTGTGAGGGGGCAGGTCAATCTGGAGACAGTCCTGCTTGAACTCCTCCTTTATCAGAGACTGAGGACCTAAAGAAAGACAGGACAGGACAGGACCAGCAGTGTGAGAGGTACCAATGGAGGATGGACGGCAGGGGATGGACGGAGGAGGATGGACGGAGGAGGATGGACAGCAGAGGATGGACGGAGGAGGATGGACAGCAGAGGATGGACGGAGGAGGATGGACAGCAGAGGATGGACGGAGGAGGATGGACAGCAGAGGATGGACGGAGGAGGATGGACAGAGGAGGATGGACGGAGGAGGATGGACAGAGGAGGATGGACGGCCGAGGGGTCCTTATGAAATGAATGTCGGTCCCTCGGGCTGAAGAGTATGAAGGTGAGTGCAGGGCAGGTGTTTACCTGTGGTGGCGGGGGACGCCACCCTCTCGTAGTGGTAGGGGTTCACACACACGCTGTCGTACTTCAGGTCGAAGGCAAACTGACAGAACTTGACGTGTTTCAGCTCATTCTTGTGGAGGTCGGGCCAACGCCACAGACGGGCGTAGATCACATGAGGGAACCCTTTCCTACCTGCCACCTGCAGACAGACAGGTGACAGACAGACAGGTGACAGACAGACAGGTGACAGACAGACAGGTGAGAGAATGACAGTCAGACAGACAGACAGACAGACAGACAGACAGACAGACAGACAGACAGACAGACAGGTGAGAGAACGACAGTCAGGTGACAGACAGACAGGTGAGAGAACGACAGACAGACAGACAGACAGACAGACAGACAGACAGACAGACAGACAGACAGACAGACAGACAGGCAGACAGACAGACAGGAAACATCCTTCAAAAAACTTTAAACAAACTCTTGGAGAACAAACTGAGTCATGGTGAGCAGAAGGTTACCACGGAAACACTGTGTGTGTGTGTGTGTGTGTGTGTGTGTGTGTGTGTGTGTGTGTGTGTGTGTGTGTGTGTGTGTGTACCAGGTGATGCAGGTTGACCCCTCGTGCCAAACCACAGCCATGACATCATGTCTGACCTCACGTGTGCGTGTGTGTCTGTGTGTGTGTGTGATTGTGTGTGTGTGTGGTTGTGTCTCTGTATGTGTGATTGTGTGTAATTGTGTGTGTGTGTGTGTGTGTGTGTGTGTGTGTGTGTGTGTGTGTGTCAGACCTCAGCACACTGTAAAAAGATGCTCATTCTGCTCAGTTCAGGATCAAAGTGTCTGTAGTCTCTGTCCATCCAGTTTCATGAGTAGTGAGGACATCACTGCTGTCTTCCCTCTGTCTTCTGCAGCTGCAGAAGCTCTGGACACGTCCATCATGTCCTCATCCTCATCCTCAAACAGCTTTCTGAAAACTTTATTCGTACTGTCGTCAGGACAGTTTGTCTGACTGAAGAAGGACTCGTCTCCTATTGAAGACGGACGGCAGTGACACGTTTCCACATCCGATCGAAGGGACGACGCTTCTCTCTTCAACCACCAATGACTCGTCCAGACACTCGCTGGCGCTCGCTCGGACGTTTTCTTTTTGGATGTTCGCTGCACTTGAAGAAAACAGAAACCTGCATGACGAACGGCAGCAGCTGAAAACCAACGAGCCCTTCCATCAGCACCAAATCTGCTCCAACAAAACACAGTCCAGTCAGTCAGACTGTGGACACGTGAAGACCCTGTCTGTCTGTGTCTCACGTTCAGGAAGGGACACGTCAGAGGAACTCTTCTGGTTCCAACAGGTCAAATAAGTTCAACACGTCTCAGCAGTCCACACGCCGAAGTGTCCTTGAAGACACTGAACCTCAGAACTGCCCTGATGCTGCTCCATCGGTGTGTGATGACTGACTGTGATTAGAACACACACACACACACACACACACACACACACACACACACACACACACACACACACACACACACACACACACACACATCTGCTGATCCTTCACCCCAAGACATGGAGTCATTTATGCTGTGGGGACGTTTTGTCCTCGTAAGGACAGTGAGTCCCCACAATGTGACTGTAACACACATCCACAGTGAAGCAGCCTATCAGAGCAGAGCGTGTTCTGTGTGTACAGGTGAAGGGCAGGCATGAGCGTCTGCAGACAAAACACACGCACGCACGCACGCACGCACGCACGCACGCACGCACGCACGCACGCACGCACGCACTGTAAAAAACGTGGCTCACTCAGCTTCACGCTCTGCCTTCAAGACTTTTTCAAACATCATTTGAGCTTTACTCTTCATCGAGTCAAAGGTCAACGAACTTTAACAGCTGCTCATCTCTGTGTTTCTACAGGCGGCGACGGCTGAAGCTGCTGCGCTCTGGCCTGCGTACCTGATGTGAGCTCCACCAGGTGAGCGCCAGGTGCCCATCCACATGGTTTTCATGAGCAGACACGAAACAACCCACTGAGTTCAACTACACCTGGTCCTTTGATGAAAGGTCAAAATCAAGCCTGTGGACAAAAAACTGAAGGACAAAAGTCAACTGCGATTCCCCAAATGCATTTCAGGAACAAAAGCCAATCACAGAGCTTGACATTCTGGTGTGTGCGCGGCTAACAGTTAGCTGAAGCTAAAGATTTCACTCAATTGACATCGAGCAGTTTAAACTTGCTCACACTCTGACTCTGGATCAGTTCAGGATTCATTCAGTTGCCATGGCAACAGGTTGTATACATCTACCTCTTAGCTGCTGAGGCTCGTGGGTAGTGTAGTATCTAGATACAGAACAAACCTGATTTGATTCAAACACGAGTCCGTGTGACGCTTGATTGTCAGCGGCGGTGAAGTGTCCGTAGTTTAGCGGTTAAGGCGATAACCCCCACTAAAAACATGCCACCTGACCAATGGTGACGAAGAGTACTGGTCCCCGGGCGCCGGCGTTGGCGTCGGCTGACGGCTGGCAGCCCACCGCTCCTGGTCTGCCGCGGAGAAAAATAATTTCACGGGAAGTGATGTGATCAATAAAGTACGTTTCTTCTTCTTCTTCTGAAGCTCAGTTAGCCTCATGCTAATGCTAGCTCTGGATACAGTGAACATCTCTGATTGGAAACTTCATGAATCCTGATCAATAATCAGGATTATGGAATGTTCCAGAAATAACATTTGTTTAAATAAGTAAGTAGCAGCGGTTAGCTTAGCATAATTTCCTTCTCATTCTGAGTACAGACGGAAATAAGACGAGACTCTTCTCTAACACTGAGGTGTTTGGACGTTCTGCTACACTTACTTCCTGTTTACGCAGCTGATGCTGCTGATTGGCCAGAGTTAGAGATGTTTCCTAGCAACAGATTTACATGTGAGCACAGTCTTTAATGGAGAAACTTGATTTATTAAACCAGAACTTTGAATGTTGTTAGACCCTCTGATGGAGCTGCACGCACGCAGGCACGCACACACACACACACACACACACACACACACACACACACACACACACACACACACACACACACACACACACACACACACACACACCAGTTCCTCATAATGTCATCAGGGACAGACTGATCAGTATTTTTTACAGTGTAGAAACTCTGTGGTATGAGATCCAAGCACACACTCCAGACGAGCACACATTCCCGTCTGTCTGCACACACACACACACACACACACACACACACACACACACACACACACACACACACACACACACACACACACACAGTCTGGCTTAACTTAACCCGGCCCCTTTCCTGTGTTTCAGACAAAACAAGTCAGCCTGCCCTTCCTCCTCCTCCTCCTCCTCCTCCTCCTCCTCCTCCTCCTCCTCTGCTCTCTTCTGTTACATCAGTGTTTCTGTGTGTTACTTTTCAGGTGTTGAAAGGTTCTTCAGAAGGGTTTTCAGGGGGTTACTTTGATCCATGAAATACTTCATTGGTTCCTGATGAGGATCCACAGGTTCTTTAGGGTTCCTTCAGAAGGTTCCAGTGGTTGTAAGAAAGTTTCACAGGGTAACAGCAGATCCGGTGGGTCAAGGGTTCTTCAGAATGTGCTGGACGAACCTGAGGAGGTTCCAGGGTTAGTTTAGGAGGTTCCGGTGGTACTCAGAGAAGTTGTATGGTTTATGAAAGGATTTTAGGATTCTTACAGAGGTCGACCCCAAAGGACTTCGTGGTTCCTTGAGAAGGGTCAGGGGTTTTTGAGCAGGTCTACCTGGTTCTTACGGAGCTTAAGGAGGTTCCTGGGGCGTACGGAGGTTCTAGGGAAAGTATCGGGTAGTTATGAGCTTTCATGGAATAATAATAATGTTAGCGTGGTTCCAGAGAAGGTTTGCTGAGAGGGGTTAAGGTTCTAAGTGAGGCTTTTGTGGGTTCTTGAGAAAATGTCACAGAGATTTTACATGTTGAGTTCAGAGGATTTGACAGAGTAGTGGCTTTGTAGTGGCTTGTTGAACAGGTGCTGGTGCCCTTAGAGGTGTTCAGCCAGTCCTTCAAAAGGTTCCAGAGGTGAGGTGGTTCTGCTGCTTCCTTTGGTATGAAAGTAATTTGAGCTGAACGTGGCTCATGTCAAGCTGCGAGCTGCCTGAAGTGTGTTTACATCCTCTGGTCTGATAATTACTGTGTGACGGTCGGTGACACACCCAGTCTGCTGTCCTCAGACAGCGTGAGCATCACAGCTGCTGCTGCAGACAGACCAAGGAGACACTCCTGAAGCCGATGTGGAACAATGGGACATAAAGGACAGAACGGTTCACGCTCATGAGTTCAGGTGCAGAGGAAGGTGAGGGTTATCGAGGGGAAGTGAAATCAACCTGCGCAGGTTAAAGATCAAAGACAAGAGATCATTTACCAACCGAGCACAAAGTCCGACCCTCCTCTTTAAACGAGAGACACGATGAAGGTTCAACACTCGACGTCTGAATGAAAAAACTGACCCTGACGGTCCAACATGACCTTTGGTCTTCAGAGGAGACGATGACGTGCAGGCGGTTCAGCTCAAGTCAAATTAAAACTAAGCTGAAAAATAAAAACTCTGGATGAGGATAAATAATAAAGAACATTTATTCAGGATTTACAAACATCGAAGCTCTTCTGACAGTTTGTCCCTCAACACGTGAGCCAGCGTGCAGGCTTTAGAACTGCAGCCATGTGTTCTGCTGGTCCTTCATGGTCTCTCTGCGAGGACCTGAAGTCCACCTTACTGGACAGAAAACATGGATGAGACAGTTCAACTGCTTTCAGCGCGTAAACATCAGCTGACAGTTCCAGAGCGTTCGTCTCAGTCCATCAACATCCACAGTGACACGTTTACGTTCACCACGCCGCCGTTTTACCAGATTCTACAATGACACAGACACACGCATTCGCCTCCTGATTGGGTCTTATGACTCACAGCATGTCCGTCTCTGATTGGTCACATTTGTTTCACGTGACCATTTTCCAGCAGAGATCAAACATGTTCAGCACCTCTCCAGCTCTGGCCGTGATCACCTGTGAGGAATTCAAACCTCTGCATGAACAAAGTGAGTGAATGTCTCTACCTGCAGCCGTCCATCCAGCGTCCTCTGGATGGTAACGCACTTGCTGGGATGGACGCCGTTGGTGGTGACGGCGGTGATAAGCGAGTCCAACTCGTCCTTCTTCTCCTTCAGCTTCTTCACCAGACTCTCGATGGCCCGCTTGGCGAAGCCCTCGTTCTCGGCGCCCTGCCGGTGGCACATCAGGCTGTGGACGATGCTGAGGCAGGCGTCGGTGCTGCTGCTGCTGGGGTGCTGGCCAAGCACCGACATGGTCACCTGAAGGGGGGCCGAAACCATTAGTCAGTGAATCTGTTAGTTGATTGACAGAACAAGAATCTGCGTTCATTTCATTCATATGAAGACGTCACCTTGGACGATTCACTAACTGTAGTCATACATCGTAAAATCCCAGCATGCAACGGGCTCCGAGAGCGTGGAGGAGAGTTTACAGCGCCATCCATGTTTGAGGCTATTAGTATTTGGGAAAAATCAAAGTGACAAGAAGATGAGCGGAGCTGCAGGCCTTCAGTCCTCAGGGTCTGAACCAGTTTCAGAGACGATGGACGCTTCCTGTGATTCCGTCTCATTTATTCAGTCAGTTCAGTTTCATTCGGTCATGAAATCAGACTGAAGTCCAGATCTCAGTCAAAAGATTTTGTGAGGAACTTCAGAGGAGTTCCTGTGGTCGCTGGTAGTTTATTGGTTACGAGAGATCATGTGTCCAGTTTGTTTGTTACCTTTAGCCACAACAGAAAATGTGGAGGCGAATCCTGATTTAATGAGCGACTCAGTCAGTCCATGACCTGATCACTGAAGACGACTCCGGGTCGCCTGCTAGAGAGCCACCACCAACGCTGAGTGACAGGATGTCAGTGACTACAGTCATAGTACACGAGTACAGTACACGAGTACAGCACAGGGATACAGTACACGAGTACAGTACACGAGTACAGCACAGGGATACAGAGGAGGTTATTGATGCATCTGTTCTGGATCAAACCAGTGATCTTATTGATCTCTATATAAACAAACAGCTCTCCCTCTGAGAAACAGTCTGACTGTTACTGTTACCGATCAATCACCTCATCTTTACACTGTCAATCAAATGACGTCAAATGTTCAGGTCAGTTTTCAGTGATGTGATCGAAGAGTCACTGATTCATCTTCACTGGAGCTGATAGACAGGAAGACAGACAGGAAGACAGACAGGAAGACAGACAGACAGACAGACAGACAGACAGACAGACAGACAGACAGACAGACAGACAGACAGACAGACAGGGACACAGGCAGGCAGAGACACAGACAGACAGACAGACAGACAGGCAGGCAGACAGGCTGAGACACAGACAGACAGAGACACAGACAGACAGACAAAGACAGACAGGGACACAGACAGACAGACAGACAGACAGACAGACAGACAGACAGACAGACAGACAGGAAGACAGACAGACAGACAGACAGACAGACAGACAGACAGACAGACAGACAGACAGACAGTAGGGAAGACAGACAGACAGACAGACAGACAGACAGACAGACAGACAGACAGACAGACAGACAGACAGACAGAGACACAGACAGACAAAGACAGACAGGGACACAGGCAGGCAGAGACACAGACAGACAGACAGACAGACAGGCAGGCAGACAGGCTGAGACACAGACAGACAGAGACACAGACAGACAGACAAAGACAGACAGGGACACAGACAGACAGACAGACAGACAGACAGACAGACAGACAGACAGACAGGAAGACAGACAGACAGACAGACAGACAGACAGACAGACAGACAGACAGTAGGGAAGACAGACAGACAGACAGACAGACAGACAGACAGACAGACAGACAGGCAGGCAGAGACACAGACAGACAGAGACAGAGACACAGACAGACAAAGACAGACAGGGACACAGGCAGACAGGGACACAGACAGGCAGAGACACAGACAGACAGAGACACAGAGACACAGACAGACAGACAGACAGACAGACAGACAGACAGACAGACAGACAGGCAGGCAGACAGGCTGAGACACAGACAGACAGAGACACAGACAGACAAAGACAGACAGGGACACAGACAGACAGGCAGGCAGACAGGCTGAGACACAGACAGACAGAGACACAGACAGACAGACAGGCAGACAGGAAGACAGGGACACAGACAGGCTGAGACACAGACAGACAGAGACACAGACAGACAAAGACAGACAGGGACACAGGCAGACAGGGACACAGACAGGCAGAGGCAGAGACACAGACAGACAGAGACACAGACAGACAGACAGACAGGCAGACGCCGCTGTCACAGATAACATGAGCCGCACACAGTGAACCCTCAGCGGGCTCTCTCAGCTCCACTCACCGGGACGCGGCTCTTTCGGCTCGGCTGTGCTCCGCTGCCTGTGACGGTGTGTCGGTCCGTGTCTTCCGTCTGATCCAGACCGGGTCTGTCTGCTCTGCCAGCGGTGGCGGTGGTGGTGGTGGTGGGGGGGGGGGGGGGGGGGGTCTGTATCACGCTAACCAGACATAACAGGAAGTCAGGTCACCTCTGTACTTTAGAAAAATAAGAGTAGAGGAGGGTGCCATCCAAAGGCAACGCCAGAACCAGCACCAGAAGCGGCGTTTCCCTGATCTAAACACGGATCTTTAACACCTTGAAGAGCGCGAGAAGCTGCAGAAAAGTTCAGGAAAAAGACGCTGATACGACGGACGAGAGCTGGAGCACTTTTCCTCTGTCAAACTGTTGTTTCCAAGGTCAAACTGAGCCCAAGTTACGCTCTTATTCTGAAGGTTATGACCGGAAACGCATTTCCCGCTGTTTTCTGGACTCCTGTCACCAAGTTTGTTTGTGCGCGAGCGCGACAGAGCCAATCACAACTCTGCCCTGTGTGTGTACGTGTGTGACTGTATGTCTCTGTGTGTGAGCGCGCGGTCCTCCGGATGATTGACAGTTCGTCGGTCAAAAGGCTCTGTCGCCCTCGCGTGGTGAACACCGCGTCCTGCTGGTTGGTGGCATTAAGTACGTAGAAATGGGACATCACAAGTGTAAGTAATAGTAATACTACACTACTACTACACATTGAAGTACTGCTACTGTTTGTTAAACAGTAGTTTTCTGCTCAAACCCATCGCTCAAATCTCTACATGTGATTCTTATTGAAGGTCAGAGGTCAGCAACGAAAGGTGAAAACAAAATCACATCTCTTGTGATTGGGCCCCAGGATGAGACGAGGCTGAGACAACGTGTCCCAGAGAACAGGGACATATTCTGCACGTGTGATTGCTCATGTGATGTGAATGTCAGATAATAAAGTGAAACAATGATCTAAAGAGACCAGAGACAAGGGGACAGCAGGCACAGGGGACACAATGATCTAAAGACACTAGAGACAAGGGGACAGCAGGCACAGGGGACACAATGATCTAAAGAGACCAGAGACAAGGGGACAGCAGGCACAGGGGACACAATGATCTAAAGACACTAGAGACAAGGGGACAGCAGGCACAGGGGACACAATGATCTAAAGAGACCAGAGACAAGGGGACAGCAGGCACAGGGGACACAATGATCTAAAGACACTAGAGACAAGGGGACAGCAGGCACAGGGGACACAATGATCTAAAGAGACCAGAGACAAGGGGACAGCAGGCACAGGGGACACAATGATCTAAAGACACTAGAGACAAGGGGACAGCAGGCACAGGGGACACAATGATCTAAAGACACTAGAGACAAGGGGACAGCAGGCACAGGGGACACAATGATCTAAAGACACTAGAGACAAGGGGACAGCAGGCACAGGGGACACAATGATCTAAAGAGACCAGAGACAAGGGGACAGCAGGCACAGGGGACACAATGATCTAAAGACACTAGAGACAAGGGGACAGCAGGCACAGGGGACACAATGATCTAAAGACACTAGAGACAAGGGGACAGCAGGCACTGGGGACACTTTACTGTACGCAGGACTTTTACTGTTAGTACTTTTACTTAAATTACATTTTCAAAGTAGGACTTTTTCTCCCAACAGAGTATTTGTACATTCTCATTTGGTATTAGTACATTTACTGCAGTAAAGGATCTGAGTACTTCCTCCTCCTTTCAGAACTGGACAGACTTTTGAGACATGAGTATTTGGACTGACCAGCTTTCTGTTGTCCTCTGACTTTCCTTCTGTCTCATCTGTCCCACCAAAAGTCTGTAAAGACACGAAAAGGAAACACAGCAGGACGATGAAGACGGAGGCTGTGTGCTTCATCCTGCTGCTGGAGGACAAGGAGGACATGAAGGAGGTGAAGGAGTGAAGGAGGTGAAGGAGTGAAGCAGTGAAGCAGTGAGGTGCTGGAGAAGGTGACAAAGGTGAAGGAGGTGACGGAGGTGATGGAGTGAAGGAGTGAAGGAGGTGAAGGAGTGAAGGAGTGAAGCAGTGAGATGCAGTGGAAGACGTCACACTGAGGACCAGCAGGACACCCGAGGAGTCTTTGAGTCCCAGGCTGGTCCTGAATCAGCTGCTGACGGTCGCCTCGGTGCACGTCTGTCACACCTTCACACCTGAGAGCTGCAGGCTGACCTTCAGGTCACACCTGAGCTCTCACCTGTGTGACCGTCTGTGACAGCTGTATGCCTTCTTGATGGGGGTCCTGGGAGTTGGTGAGTCCTCTTCCTCTGTCTCTGACCCTTTACCTGTCGTGTCCTCCCCTGTCCTCTCCTGTCCTCTCCTGTCCTCCCCTGTCCTCTCCTGTCCTCTCCTGTCCTCCCCTGTCCTCTCCTGTCCTCTCCTGTCCTCTCCTGTCCTCCCCTGTCCTCTTCCTGAACCTTTGCTGCTGTGTTTTGTCCACCAACATTTTTTTTATTTTTTTCATTTTTTTCTGTAGGTGTACATACTGACCCTGACCCTGACCCTGACATACATGTACATGCTGTATGTACATGTACATGCTGCACACGGTCTGGCTGTGGGGGGGTCTGCTGGCCCCCGGCATGTCTGGTTTTGTGGTGTTTTGTTGTGTTTTGTTGACTTCCTGTTGAATGAAGTATTTGCGTCGGTTGTTTTCTGTCGGTTCGTCTGTTGATCTTCTTGCGTTGATGTCTCTGTTCAATAAACTAATAAAGTTGTTTTGTCTGTGTGTGTCCAGCCTCCACCTCAGTCTTCCCTGAAGGTGATTATTGATCTGAGCAGCAGGTGGCAGCAGAGATGCAGCTGAGTCACTGATCACCTGTTGGTCGGCTGATCGATAAGTTTGATCAGACATGAACGACGGCAGACTGTGACATCGTTTATTAAAAAACATCAGCATCAAACTGTGTGTGATCAATGTGTGGTCATCGGTCGGTCCTCTGGATGTCCAGCTGTCAGAGGTCAGAGGTCAGAGGCCTGCAGATGGAGGTCAGCGATGATGGTTCCATTCTCTCACTGTTTGTTCTGTAAATGAAAAATCAAATTCAGCTTTAATGCAGAACGACAGAAAGGACTGACGACACAAATCCACGTTCCAAGAAAGACCAGATCAGACTGATCAGACCCGAAAATTCCCCCCACCGTTAACTATACATGAATACAATTAACTTGATTTGCTCTCACCTGTCTGCAGGTGGCCCTCGGCTTCTGTCCCCTTCAGTTCCAGATCTGACGGACAACCAATCCCAGCAGGAGCAGCGGCCTTAATGGACCAATCCCTGCGGCCTTAGAGGGGTCCCACAGAGGTCAGGGAGAAACAACGTGCAGACAAAGCTGAGTTCAAGTTCACATTCAGTCACTGTAAATCAGAAACTCATCGACGTTCAGTCTGATGTTCGGTCACACAGCACCAACAGAAGAAGACAAAACACAGCGAAGACAGAGACAGAAAAGACGTGAAATCAAGAGAAAAGGTAGAAACTACCAATAAAACAAGAGGGCAAATAAATAGAACAAAAACTATAAAAAGACTCCAAAACAACAATAACTGAAAAAATCTGAGATTCGTTGATTTGTGTTTTAGTATCCTGAACTCAGGACTGTAACTCAAGTATTTGTACTTCACTTGGGTATTTCTATTCACCCTTCAGACAGAAACATGAAGGGAACCCTGAAGGTTTCTCACCTCGTTCCTGACGTCCAAACGATAGACGCCAGTCACTGCAAGACACAAATACTGCTGTTAGTACAACCAGTACTGTCAGTAATACTCCTACTGAGACTGCTGTGACCAAGAGACTGAGCGCTGTTGGTCCTCGGCTCTTACTGTAGTAGTAGTCAAAGGTGGCGTTGTAGTCGTAGTCCGGAGTTGCTGTCTCGTAGTCGTCATCGTACGCGCCGGTTGACTCTTCTTCATGGCTACCTGCATTTCCTGAAGCAGGATCTGAAACGATGGACATCAGACTGACCTGGAGCTGTTGGAAGGTGATTTTCAGGCTAGCAGTTTCCCCCTGCTTCCAGTCTTTGTGCTAAGCTAGGCTAAATGAAACATACGACAAAACGTACAAAACTCCCTTTACAAAGCTCAAATTCTTCTTCTGCTGTCTGATGAAAAAACACTTCAGAAATAGAAACGTGACACATTTTTGAAAATGTTTTGATGTAAATGTGGCCTGTTTGGCATCGGCCAACCACATCCATCCTCCACAGGCAGTGGGGGGGGGTACCACTGTGTCCCCTATCACCTCCATCAACACCGGAGACCCTCAAGGCCACGAGACGTTCGGCAAAAACTTTGAGAAAAGAAGTGGAAAAATGACGTGAATGAAGTGAGTTTTAGAGAAAAGTATGTTTTTCCTTTGAATCGCAGACGTGAAGGATCCAACGTGTGATCAGGAGGCTGCACATCAGGACTTTTTCTTTTCGTCTCTCGACCACTCACATTGATCTGACATGATCTGCACACTGACTCCCAGTAAGAAAACACAGAATCACTCTGAAAGTACTTCTACCTCAGTAAAATGTTCTGTTTAGGGTGTGAAGTGATGTTTGACTGCGTGTCCTCAGTGAGACACTGATGAGCAGACGTGAAGGAGCAGATCTGGCTTCAGGTGAAAACACGAGCAGAGACCTGCAGCTGTTTACGAGTCTGCGAGGACGAATCAGGTGACGGGAACATGTGCAGACTCGCCTGCAGGCTGAACTCCGATCAGATTAGAGTCAGGAACAGCTGAACGAACACGAATCCTTCTTCAAACTCTCAGTGATCTGCGCTCATCGTCACACTGAGGACAAATATGGTGCACAGAATACATGTTCAAGTATTTAATAGTACACGTGTTGGATTTACGATATTAAACGTGTCACGTGTCATTGATCATCTTCACCTGCAGATCATCTTCACCTGCAGATCATCTTCACCTGCAGATCATCTTCACCTGCAGATCATCTTCACCTGGCCCTCCAGCGTGCCTCATGTCATGGAGGCCCCGCTGCGAGCGCCTCGGCTAACATCTCACCACCAAGTCAGTGCCTGGTTCCGCTGACTCCTCGTCTGTTCCTGAGCCTGATCCTGATGTCCTCCCAGTTCCTGAGTCTGATTTCTATTGAACCCCTGCGTCAGCCCACATCAGTTCCTGGTTTCCAGTTGGTGGTCTGGCACCAGCTAACACCTTTTCCTGGTTCCCTGTCGCCCCCCCAGGTGACCCGTCTGCCTGAGCTGCAGCAGCCATCATTGGCAGTGATGGGGCAGCCTCCTGATCTGTGGCAGTTTTCTGTGGTGGTGTGTCATCAGCCTGCTGTCTCCCTGTCCCCACCAGCTCACCTGACCGTCTCCCTGTCCCCACCAGCTCACCTGACCGTCTCCCTGTCGTAGCCCTGCAGCCCTGCTGTCCTGTCGCCAGCCTCCAGCTGAGCTCTCCTGCCTCTGGTCTCGTGTCCCCAGCCATCGGCGCCGTCCTTGGACCAGCCCTGCCTTCACTGTGCCAGACTTGTCCATCTGCTCAGTTTCCAGGTTGTGGTCCAGAGCGATCCTTCTGGACTGGCAGCCGTCAGCTCTGGAGGCTGCGTCGCAGCAGACGGTGGAATTTAGGGATTAGTTCATTTCAGCAGATGTAACTTGATGAGTTGACGTGCATCAAGCTGCAGAAGGTCTGTGACCAGAGGTCGGCTGAGGGATCCCGGCCTGTATGACTGAGCTTGTCCATAACGGTGACGAGCAGGTGATCAGTGAAGAGTGTGGAAGCTATGAACACGAGTCCTCCTCATACATTTGTAGTGAATGAAACAAGTGTAAAATTAAAACAATCCCCACTTTTCTGGGTACCCCCTGGAACCCCTCAATGACCCCTGGGGGTCCCAGGGTCCCAGGTTGAGAACCGCTGTCTGAAGGCACCTATGAAACCATCTAACCCTAAAAGATCCATTGAAACCTTCTGGATGACCACACAACCACCTAAACCATCTGCAGAGGCTCCTCGGCGGCCTCAAGGACCCATGTCAGCCACAGGTGCACCTCGGTCACAAGTTACCTGGTTTTGAGTTGGATCAGCTGAGGTCTGGACCTGCAGAGCGGTGTGCAGTCACTCAGGCTAAGATAACCGTTAGATGGACATTAGATCTTCTGCTGCATGTGAAACGTGTTCACGTGGAGCTTTGAACGTTGTTTAAAGGCTCCTTTCATCGAGCTGCGACTCGTTTCGAGTCAGACGATCTGTTTCATCTCTTAAATAAAAAAATAAGACGTTAAACAACACGACAGCAAGTTTCATCTTAAACTCCTGCAGATCAAAGTCAGCTGCCGATTGATCAAATAATTGATCGCTGTTGTCAGTTCTGAATTAGAGAGGTCAAAGGTCGTAGGTCACTCACCACAGCAAGACGACATCATCACAATGAACCCGAGAGAGAGTAACACGTTCATCCTGGACGAGAGACATCCACTGACTGAGGAAGGAAAGAGAGAGAGAGAGAGAGAGAGAGAGAGAGAGAGAGAGAGACACTGACTGAGAGGAGGGAGAGAGGGGAGAGAGAGAGAGAGAGAGAGAGAGAGACACTGACTGAGAGGAGGGAGAGAGGGGAGAGAGAGAGAGAGAGAGAGAGAGAGAGAGAGAGAGAGAGAGAGAGAGAGAGAGAAAGGGGGACTGACTGAGAGGAGGGAGAGAGGGGAGAGAGAGAGAGAGAGAGAGAGAGACACTGACTGAGAGGAGGGAGAGAGGGGAGAGAGAGAGAGAGAGAGAGAGAGAGAGAGAGAGAGAGAGAGAGAGAGAGAGAGAGAAGGGGGACTGACTGAGAGGAGGGAGAGAGGGAGAGAGAGAGAGAGAGAGAGAGAGAGAGAGAGAGAGAGAGAGAGGGGGACTGACTCAGAGGAGGGAGAGACACTGAGGACAGACAGTGGGTGTGTCCTGACTCACTGCAGGATGGTCTGCACTCTGGTGGATTTGACCCTTTGATCAGCACAGACACACTTCAGCCTCATGTTGCTTCAGTTCTTCCAGAACATTGTTGGAGAACACGTTCTAACACGTTTTCTGATTGTTGTTCACAGAGCAGAAAGTGAGGAGGAGGAGGAGGAGGAGGAAGAGAAGAAGGAGGAGGAGGAGGAGGAGGAGGAGGAAGAGAAGGAGGAGGAGGAGGAGGAGGAGGAGGAGGAAGAGAAGGAGGAGGAGGAGGAGGAGGAGGAGGAAGAGAAGGAGGAAGAGGAGGAGGAGGAGGAGGAAGAGAAGAAGGAGGAGGAGGAGGAGGAGGAAGAGAAGGAGGAGGAGGAGGAGGAGGAGGAGGAAGAGAAGAAGGAGGAGGAGGAGGAGGAGGAGGAAGAGAAGGAGGAGGAGGAGGAGGAGGAGGAAGAGAAGAAGGAGGAGGAGGAGGAGGAGAAGGAGGAGGAGGAGGAGGAGGAGGAAGAGAAGGAGGAGGAGGAGGAGGAGGAGGAGGAGGAGGGAGAGAAGGAGGAGGAGGAGGAGAAGGAGGAGGAGGAGGAGAAGGAGGAGGAGGAGGAGAAGGAGGAGGAGGAGGAGGAAGAGAAGGAGGAGGAGGAGGAGGCATTTCATGGACACCTTGTGTGACCACCTCCCACCACCACATCACAAGATGGCTGGCGCGCTGGCGCGCGCACACACACACACACACACACACACACACACACACACACACACACACACTATCACCTCACACACGCACACGCGTCTGTGTGTGTGTGTGGGCTGGTGTCCATGGAGACGGTCAGATCAGTTTAATGTTTAGAGACAATAAGGAAGTGGACTCTGGTCGCAGGTGTTTTTCAGCTGAGACCAGAGGCTGAAAGGTTCTGCTGGAGAACTCGCTGAAGAACCTGCTGTGGACACACACCTGAAGCTGCTGCTGAGTGAGGAGAGATGAAGGTGGAGGTGACCATTCAGCTGCTGAGGTTCTGCTCTCACGTCTTCAACTCCGTCTTCCTGGTGAGAAACAATCAGTTTTCAGTCTCCGGTCCAACACGAGGGACAGAAAAGACGTGGTGGCGATAGGACAGACACGAAGCAGTGATGTCAGCTGGAATAAACTAGATTTCACTTCCTGAATCTTTTTACCTCCAGAGTCTCTGTGACGTCCTCTGAAGACAACACGCTTCATATTTCACTTTCACAAGATTCAATGAACCTTTATTTGTTCAGTCTGAAACGAACATCGATTTCACTGAAGCAGAGCAGAGTGGACACACTGACCTTTGACCTGACCTCTGACCCTCTGTCTGCAGCTCCTGGGTCTGAGTGTGGCTGGCTGTGCAGTCTGGATCCTGTTCAGCAGTGGAAGCTTCCTGACCGTCCTGTCCTCAGATCCAGGAAGTGGTGAGCCTAGCTTAGCATAAAGAATGGAAGGAGGGGGAACTGTTAGCCTAGCTTAGCATAAAGACTGGAAGCAGGGGCGGACTGTTAGCCTAGCTTAGCATAAAGACTGGAAGCAGGGGCAAACTGTTAGCCTAGCTTAGCATAAAGACTGGAAGCAGGGGCGAACTGTTAGCCTAGCTTAGCATAAAGACTGGAAGGAGGGGGAACTGTTAGCCTAGCTTAGCATAAAGACTGGAAGCAGGGGCGGACTGTTAGCCTAGCTTAGCATAAAGACTGGAGGGAGAGGGAAATGCTAGCCTAGCTTAGAATAAATACTGGAAGAAGGGGGGAACTCTTAGCCTAGCTTAGCATAAAGACTGGAAATGGGGGAACTCCGCCTCAGGACCCCACAGACCGTGGATGCTTTTAAAAAACACTTAAAGACCTTTCTCTTTAAAGAGGCTTTTAATATACTTTAAGTACTCTTTTTATATTTTTCATGTTTTAACTGTAATGTGTGCTGTAGCACTTTGAGATTCTGGGGAATGTAAAGTGCGTTATAAATAAAATTTATTACTTATTACTGTTACTGTTAGCCTAGCTTAGCACAAAGACTGGAATCGGGGGAAACTGTTAGCCTAGCTTCATTGAAAGAGAAAAGACTTCCTTCCAACAACTCTTTGGGTTAGGGTTCACTTCTTTCAGTCAGTGAATGAAATGAAAATGTGATGTAATGAAAACACAGGAAGTGAAAGGAAAGAAAGAAAAGGAAGCGACGCTCTGAGTGATAGCAGCGGAAACGATCAGACAGTCAGAAGCAGCAGGACCAGGTGACCCCACCAGGTGACAACAGTGAGGAAGAAAGGACAAGATGGAGGACATGCGAACAGAGAGATGACCCAAACTCACCAGCTGATAGGAGTTGCCGTGGCAACCAAACTATCTCTGTTAATATGCACTAATGAGGACGAGCTAATGAGGAAAATACACCTGAGCTCGTTTGAACCGAACCCAACAGGTGAGAGGTGGAAGGAGGAGCCAAGCCGTCAAAGATCTCGTGAGACAATCAGCGAACCAAACATTAGCACTGAAGCACAGGGAGCTAGCTGCATGCTAACAGTACAAGTATTACAGTTTAGTACCAGGAGGGTATTCCAGGTAGGAGGTTCAACAAACTCTGAGTTTATCCCTGAACTCTGAGTTGACTTACTCTGAGATGGGAAACTCTGAGTTTCCGGTTCCAGAACAGCTGATCTGAGTTAGTTCAATCAGCTCTGAGTATGTTAACCTTGAGTTGTGCACGTGCACAACCACTATAAAAAGCCATCATCAATGGAGCCCCGATACCACGAGTCACCATGACAACTAACAAAAAAAGGTCAAGTCATTTTACCCCGCTGGAGTTGGAGGTGTTATTGCAGGCCTATGCGGAGTATGAGCACATATTTCGGCGTAAATGTAATACCGCTGCAGCAGCGAAGGAGAGAGAAACGGCATCGGAGAAAACTGCTTCCCGAGTCAACGCGTAAGTTTAAATGTATTCCAGTGACTTAACATTTAACTGTACTTAAGATCGTAGCATACAGTTTTGAATATGGATTGGAATAAAATCTGCTTTTCATTTAGGTGCAATCCAGCGGAGAAACGCACTTGGAAGCAGCTGAAAATGAAACATAAAAACATCATTAAAAGGGTAAAAGGCATATTTTGCCAGGCTATGATTGTACCTCACTTTGATTTTAATTTTATTTCTTTTTCTTAAACGACCTAGGCTATTAAACAAAGTAAATCAGTGGCTACTTCAAGTAGTAATTTAAACCCTTAACAAAATGTGTACATTAACACTTGATACAATAGTTGCACATTTTTATTTTATACGTATTGAAGTCATTTAAAATGTCATGATGTGTCCACGAACACTCAATAAAATACTAATCTAAAAAAAGATTAACATTTGAGTTCTGCTCAGCCAACAGAAAGAAGGCAGAGGCCTGAAAAACGGGTGGAGGGCCACCTCCACCACCTCTGACAGAGGCGGAGGAGCTGGCCCTCAGCCAAAACCGTGACGACCGGTGGCTGAAGGCATCCCCGGGGGAAGCTCATCTGAGCCTGTCACCCCCCAGGACACAAGTGCCTACATCAGATGCAAGTATACATTTGTGTCTTTTTAAAAAATAAAACATATATAACGCTTCTTATATATGAAACTATATGAAACAGTTGTGGATGGTGTCATCTGCCTCGTTCAGCCTCCTAGTACAGAAACAATTGAACACCCTGCAGCTGTAAGTATTCCATACTCAGATCTAGCCTCACATGGTAAAATATTCTGAAACCGTATCTTTTCCTTCATCACAGGAGGAGGATGATGATGATGATGATGATGATGCTGAAACGCTGTCTGCTGCCACAGGGAGAGATCCAGAGAGGCCTACTGAAGTGTGTCTTGTGTATATTATGTGTAGCTACTGGCAGCGCTCTGCCCGTTCACATTCCTTTATATTCATGAGTGGAATTATGTTGGACATGCACTGAAGTGATGAGCACAGATAACGGACAAACAACTAGCACATTCTTGTCCTTCAACAGAGCATGGCTGGGCATCTTCAGGAGGAGCGTCCATCAACTTCCACAGCGCAGCTTGACACAGTGAGGTTTAAGGTCAATACCATGTTAAATCTGTATGTAGAACTGTAGGATTTAAATGTCGTCCATATGTTTCCCAGTTACCAGTGACGGAGTTTTATAGAGTCCATCTCATCAAGCGTATAGAGAAAAGTGAAAAGGAAATGGTCCATCTGGATCGCCAGATTAGAAAAACAGAGCTTGAAATTCTATTACTGGAACTCCAGTTGAGGTGGATGCACTTCACAGGTGAAATGTGTCAATGGATGGAACTATATTACAAATCCTGACTGCTGCTTTTGTACTTTTAGGGAATAAAGAAGACCAAAGCACATGTGAATTTGTCATTATTTGACTGTTTTAATCAAAAGTAGTTTCTGCTGTTTAGGTCCCTCACAGCCCTTCCATCCTGCACGTCTGCAGGGTGGATGGGATGGTCGTCCTCAGGGTCATTACTTTGTACAGCAGGGTGCTGCTCTCCTCTAATAGTTGCAGTATTATGGAGAACAACACATGCCACAGTGATGTCACATGCCCTCTGCGGTGACCCTGAGCTAACGCAGGCACTGGAACCTGGATTTGAGTATGCCTATGGCCATCTCAACCCGGGCTCCAGTCCTGCAGTGGGCCACATTAAAATGTTGTTGGGGCCCCAGCTCAGGGTCAGGGTAAGGGGTCAACAGAGTGGGCTGACATGGATAGCCTCGACCCCCCAGTAGGTAGCCATCAAACTCTCCTGTAATTATAGAGGACATATTTGAGTGCATTAAAAAGGGAGACAAAGAACATCTGTACAAGTTTTAGCTTCCTTACCGCGTGCACATCTGTTGCTCAGACTGCACTCCCAGTAGATCCAGGAGTCATGTACAGAGCCAGGCCACCTGGCTTCTACATTCATAAAGATGTAAGCATCACATCTGATCTTCACATGCAGAGAATGACATGAGTTACAGTGTATTGTAATGTATGCATTTTCATGTATGTACATCATGTTAAAGATGGTAGGTCATAAACCTGGACATTGATACTCTGAAAGGATTTTCTTTTCACATAGTCCTTCGTTTTCTGCAGGCGCTGTAATGGGAATTTGTGTCCCATCTATGCATCCTATCACATTTGAAGCCCTGCAAACTGACAGCTAATTAAGCTACTGAACCCAGTCTGAGGTCGCAGCAGAATGTATATCATGATTTAAAATAATAGAATGTATGATTTTTACATTAGTTACCTGCAATCCTGTGGAATTCCTCTTTGATGTTTCTAAGAGGTTTGTGTCCGGGGAACACTACCATCATTGGTAACAGGCGTTTCAGTGCGAGGTCACTTTCCTCACAGCTCTGCACACTGTTGCCTTTCTGAAGTGCTCTGCATCCTCAATGTCACACAAAAAACCACCGCTTGCAAAAAAATGTGGCGCTATGCGTAAAATTTGCTGTGATGTGAGCGCACGCCCGCGGCGTGTGAGGCTGGTGATGTATGGCCGGAGAATGTCATCGAGATAAATTCTACCGTCTGATGAAAAGCGGTAGCGTTCGAACAGATATTCCTCTGGAAATGACAGGACGTCTAATCTCGGTCGGAAGATTCTCTCGCGACGTAAAGCGTTTCGAATCAGTTGGGCTTCGATATCAATCGGATTGGGAATGAACGGACAATCCATGTCTACCAGCTTTCTTCATGTGGGAGGAGACAGGTAGAAACTCAGGGTTTCTTAAAGAAAACCTGCCAGCGAGCAGGTTATGACCACAGAGTCTGTTACCATGGTGACTGACTCAGAGTTTCAGTTACCTCTCTTTCTGGAACAGAAACTCAGAGTTTCCCTCATCTCAGGGTTCACTTACTCTGAGTTTTCACATAACCCGCTTTCTGGAATACCCCCCAGAAGTACTTCCTTTATTTACAACACAGTACTACTTCTTCTGAACTGCAGTATGAGCGATACAAATTACAGTTAAGATACAAGAAGTTTTCAAAGAATAGAAGCAGTACTAATAATACACCTGTGTGTGTCTCTCTGTCTCTCTCTCTGTGTCTCTCTCTCTTGCTGTCTCCCTCTCTGTCTCTGTGTCTCTGTTTCTCTCTGTATCTCTGTGTCTCTGTCTCTCTGTGTGTCTCTGTCTCTCTGTCTGTCTCTGTCTCTCTCCCTCTCTGTCTCTGTCTCTGTCCCTGTGTGGACAGTGGAGCTGCGCACAGTGGGGGTGGGGCTGTTGGCCATTGGTGGAGTCGTGGTGCTCGTCAGTGTCCTCGGATGTGTCGCGGCTGACGGAGGGAAGAGATTCCTGCTGCTGGTGGTGAGTGCTGACCTTTGACCTGTGACATTGCAGGAAGTGAGGCTGGTGCTGTGTTCAGGTCTCAGTCTCCCTCCTCTGATCTTCCTCCTCAGTACCTGTCCTTCCTCATCGTCCTGGTCCTGGGTCAGCTGTTTGTCACGCTGCTGCTGGTCATGAGCAGAGACAAGGTGAGTCTTTGACTGATGGACTGTCGGTCAAATGAAAAGAGCTTTTAGAAACATCGTCTTCACATTTGAAAGTTTCATTTGGTCCTGACGCTTGACAGTGAAGACATGAAACCACCGCTGGAGTCAAACCTGGGACGTGCGGTGTGGACGGCGTGTCCAGTGTGTCCTCCAGTCTGGTTTTGTGTCTCTGTGTAAGGACGTGACATTTGTGCTCATCAGATCGAGCAGAGTCTGGATCAAACGGTGGATCAGATCATCCGTCAGTACGGAGCAGACAGTCAGGACAGACTGATGGACGGCCTGCAGGACTCTGTGAGTCTGTCTTCTGTCCAATCAGGCCGCTGCTTCCATTCCAATCATTAAACTTCCTGCTTGATCTCTTCTTCACTGACCGCTGAAATAACAAACTGATCGGTCTGCTGTGGGCAGGGGCGGTGCTGTGGCAGGACGGGCCCTTCTGATTGGCTGAAGAACACGTACATCCACAGTCTGAACCTGACCAATCCAGACGTACGACCCTGTTCCTGTTTCAGGACGTATCGTCCCATCGTCAACTCGTCCTGGTGCTCCGAGCAGCTGGACGTCACTGTCCTGCAGTATGGACGAGGAAATGACTCATATGAGCAGGTGCTGCAGAACACACACACACACACACACACACACACACACACACACACACACACACACACACACACACACTCTTCTTTTTGTTGTTGTTTTGTTGTTAATATGTTTACATCACGCTGTGTGATGTTTATGTTCTTATTTCTGAATGAATGAAAGAATATGAATATGTTGTTTCAGTGTGTTTGTGACGACACTATTCTATGTTGTTGTGGTTGTTGCTGTGTCTGTTGTTGTTGTTTTGGTTGCTGTTGTTGTGGTTGTTGTTGTGTCTGTTGTTGTGATTTTGTGATTGTTGTTGTTGTTGTGATTGTTGTTGTGGTTGTGTCTGTTGTTGTGGTTGTTGTTGTTGTTGTGGTTCTTGTTGTGTCTGTTGTTGTTGTTGTGGTTGTTGTTGTTGTTGTGGTTGTTGTGTCTGTTGTTTTGGTTGTTGCTGTGGTTGCTGTTGTTGTTGTTGTTGTTGTGGTTGCTGTTATTGTGGTTGTTGTTGTGATTGTTGTTGCTGTGGTTGTTGTTGTTGTTGTTGTGTCCGTTGTTTTGGTTGTTATTGTGATTGTTGTTGTTGTTGTTGTTGTTGTGTCTGTTGTTTTGGTTGTTGCTGTGGTTGTTGTTGTGTCCGTTGTTTTGGTTGTTGCTGTGGTTGTTGTTGTGATTGTTGTTGTTGTTGCTGTGGTTGTTGTTGTTGTGTCCGTTGTTTTGGTTGTTGCTGTGGTTGTTGTTGTGATTGTTGTTGTTGTTGCTGTGGTTGTTGTTGTTGTGTCCGTTGTTTTGGTTGTTGCTGTGGTTGTTGTTGTGTCCGTTGTTTTGGTTGTTGCTGTGGTTGTTGTTGTGATTGTTGTTGTTGTTGCTGTGGTTGTTGTTGTTGTGTCCGTTGTTTTGGTTGTTGCTGTGGTTGTTGTTGTGATTGTTGTTGTTGTTGCTGTGGTTGTTGTTGTGATTGTTGTTGTTGTTGCTGTGGTTGTTGTTGTTGTGTCCGTTGTTTTGGTTGTTGCTGTGGTTGTTGTTGTGTCCGTTGTTTTGGTTGTTGCTGTGGTTGTTGTTGTGATTGTTGTTGCTGTGGTTGTTGTTGTTGTTGTTGTTGTGATTGTTGTTGTTGTTGCTGTGGTTGTTGTGTCCGTTGTTTTGGTTGTTGCTGTGGTTGCTGTTGTTGTTGTTGTGTCCGTTGTTTTGGTTGTTGCTGTGGTTGTTGTTGTGTCTGGTGTTTTGGTTGTTGTTTTGGTTGTTGCTGTGGTTGCTGTTGTTGTGTTTGTTGTTGTTGTTGTTGTGTCTTATGCTGTGGTTGCTGTTGTTGTGGTTGTTGTTGTTGTTGCTGTGGTTGCTGTTGTTGTTGTGTCTGTTGCTGTGGTTGCTGTTGTTGTGGTTGCTGTAGTTGTTGTTGTGTCTGTTGCTGTGGTTGTTGTTGTTGTGTCTGTTGTTGTGGTTGTTGTTGTTGTTGTTGTTGTTGCTGTGGTTGCTGTTGTTGTTGTGTCTGTTGCTGTGGTTGCTGTTGTTGTGGTTGCTGTAGTTGTTGTTGTGTCTGTTGTTGTGGTTGCTGTTGTTGTGTTTGTTGTTGTTGTTGTGTCTGTTGCTGTGGTTGTTGTTGTGGTTGTTGCTGTGGTTGTTGTTGTGGTCATTGTTGTTGTTGTGTCTGTTGTTGTGTTTGCTGTTGTTGTGTCTGTGACGTGTTAGGGACGTGTTGCTTTCTTTGCTCTTCTGTTGATCAGGTCAACGTGTTTGTTGCAGGGATGTAAAGCGAAGCTCAGTGATTGGCTGAAGGAAAACACTCTGACCATCGTTGGCATGGACGTAGGTCTCATCTTAATCCAGGTAATGAAACCTGTGCTGTATATTATGGGCTGTGATGAGCTCGGCAGCCTCTGGGGGACACCGGCAGGACTCAGTGATGGTCTCTGCTGAAAACCCTAAATGGCTCATAGGAGCGTTTCATGTGTTCACCTCGACACCTTCAGGCCGCTGCTGTTCTGACCTCGGCACCTGACTCGTCTCTGCAGGTGATTCAGTTTGTCGTCTCGGTGTACCTGTACCGCGCCTTTGGCAGACAAGCAGCTTTGAAAAGAGCCGCTTCTGTGGCTGACTCTGACCACGCCCACCTGGACCACACCCCCGACGACGACCTCGACGACGGAGAGCAGAACCGCGCCTACGTAGATCCTGATGACGGTTACATGGACGGGTGATTACCGTGACTGCCAGAATCGCGGAGACCTGCCCACCTGGTTTATCACCATGACTACCAGAAGCCCAATTAGTCGACCTGGAGCTCACGACAAAACATCCCATCAGCTCATCTTAAACCTGATCAGAGACCAGCAGGTCAGGATGTCCAGACACACATCAGAACAGTCAGCACAGATAACACAGCATCTCAGGACGGAGACAGTCGTCCCCGCAGGACAGCGGGGACAAGATACTGAATGTCAGATCGACGCGATGCTGCTGCTTTGAGTCAAGACCAGAAGTATAAATCTGATCCATTTCAAAATAAAAGCATCTGACGTATAAAGTGTGGACGCTTGTTCGCTTTCAATGATGAAAAAAAGATCAAGATTGTTTTTTTTTTCATGTTTCCGCCCCTCACCTGTGTGACTCAATGGCTCACACACCTTTTTCTTTCACCACTTTTTATTCAAAACACAAAGATGTTAAAAACATTGAGTAAAAAAGGTTTGCACTAAAAATCTGCGTCAGCGCTGAAAATGACATCATAAATAAATGTGACAAAGAACAACACAACAACACAATAATACAATAAAATAGATAACATCTAAATAAATACAAAAGGAGCAACAGAGAGAAACTTTGGGGAACATGTCAGATATCATACAAATATAAAACTTTATTTGTGGCTCCATTTAATTCTAAAAATACGTCTTTCAATAAGAATTTTTGTCTTTATGAGAACTGAATTAATTTAAAATCCAGAAGAACCAAAAGGAACATGTTTGAACACACCTGAACGTCCAGCATCTGCAGTCAGGAGCCGTCCCTGAGGACGCTCTGCTCCTCAAAGTCCAAAAGTGTCAGCTCAAGACGAAATGTCTGTCATCTTGTCACCGCGGAGACCAAACGTCTTGTTTCCAACGAGACATTTCAGGAAAAACTCTCTGAACCTTCGACTGAAGGAAGCTAAACTGACGCTAACATGCTAACAGCAACATAAACACTGCGACCCTGAGAATCACCTGAGCTGACATCAGCTGCAGGTAAGTCCTGCTCAGTCTGTGTGTGTGTGTGGGTGTGTGTGTGTGTGTTATCTGCTCAGCGCTGCCACCTGCTGGCTCCAGCAGTGAACACACTGGATGGATTTACGAATGGTGTCAAATTCTGATGGAGGTGAGGAGGACGAGGAGGAGGAGGACGAGGAGGAGGAGGAGGAGGGACACCCTGCAGAGTCCTGGTACGACCCATTCTGAAACAAACAAACACACACACACACGCACGCACGCACGCACGCACGCACGCACGCACGCACGCACGCACACACAGATTGATCGTTATCAATAATTCACTCATGAAGTCACTTCCTGTCTGATCATTTTGTCCAAAATGCTGAGCAGTTTCCTCAGAGACAAACCGTCCAATCAGAGGACATAAATGCGTCACATGAGGACAATCATCCGTCTCTTTCTTCTCCATCTGTCTTTCCCTCTGTCCCCCTCTTTCACTTTGAACTCATTTTCTTTTATCCCTCTTTCTCTTTCTGTCATTGGCTTGTTTTCCTGTTTGATTCCTTCTTTTCATTTCATTTCCTTCCTGCCTGTCTTTTCCTCCTTTTTCCTTCTTTTCTTTTTAGCTTTTCTTGTCTTTGCTTTGCTTCCTTCTGTCATCCTTTCTTTCTCTTTCTACCTCCTCTCTATTCCCTCCTCCCATCCTTCCTCTCTTTCATCTATTTCCCTGTTGTCTTCCTCTTGTTTATTTCCTTCCCTCCATCATTGTTTCTTCTCATTTCCTTTCTTCTCTCTTTTCCTTCTTTCTTTTCCTCCTTCTTCTCCCTCAATCTTTCCTTCCCCCCTTTTTAACTTCCTTCCTTCTGCCCTCCCCTTTCTTTCTTTCTTTCTTTCTTTCTTTCTTTCTTTCTTTCTTTCTTTCTTTCTTTCTTTCTTTCTTGTTTGGGGGTAGTAATCCCTGAACCTTGACATCCAGGTGACTGTTTAAATTGGCCAATCAGAGCTCAGAGACTCACCAGGTGTTGCAGCAGGTCTTTGTTCAGCATGACGACTTGACACAAAGCGCTGACATTATGGAGGAACGACTGGAGGTTCTGCGCACACGCCTGATACTTGGACAGCTGGCGGACCACCGTGGATCTCTGCTCCAAACCACATTAAGAAAAAGGCACAATTTAACCCGCTGATCCACCGCGCACAGGTCACAGGTCACAGGTCACAGGTCACAGGTCATTCTCCATCTGACACCATGTCTCATATCTTCAGACTACACAACTACATCTACAGCTTTACTACAGTGTAATGAACAGCGCAGCCTGTAGGGGGCGCTGACAGGTGAGGTGGTGCACGTGCAGTGTGAGGTGCACCTCTTCCAGGTGAGCAGGGGTCTCTGTGCAGGGCGGGACTGGCACATCGCTCAGGTAGCGCTGCACAGAGAAAAGGAAAGACAAAGAGCTTTAAAACATGTAAAAAGTGATGGAGGTCTGCTTTGGACTGCAGCGTTCGCTCTCCGAGCTTCTGTGTGCGACCATGTGTTTTCACTCATCTCATGTTTTACTGGTCCTGTTTGTGTCATGTGATGTCACAAATAACAGCCTGACCAAAGAATAGTGTCCTCCGACATGGCGGTGCTCAGGTAAACTGCGTCCGTCTATGAATGGAGTTTGCTGTGCAGCGTTCTGTCTCACCGTCTCATTGAGGATGTTGCCATAGATCTTCAGCGCCACCTGCAGGTCCTCGATGATGCTCTGCATGTCAGCGTCTGTGTCAGTTCTGTCTGTTGGTAACGCCCTACCTGCTGCCAGCTCTGCGCACAACCCCACAAACAGGTAGAACAGGTACCCACAATGCACTGCAACAGGAGGAGGAGAGGGTTCGATTTTAATGAACAGAAATGAAAACGCAGACTCTCCATCCCCAGGTGAGAGTCACATGACCGACGGCAGTCTGTCAGCATGTTTCCTGTCAGCTGACCACAGGTGGCTGTGTGACCTGTGTGATGTCACCACACTGCCGAATAAACGTGAAGCAGAGGAGGCTGCAGATTCACGAAGGAGGCAAAAATCTGAAGAGACGTTTCCGGGAAACATGGAGAGAATCAGCAGTAAATCACAAGTTTGACTTCTTCTGCCATTTAAATGTGAAACGTTTCCCAAAGCAAACACCTCCTCACTCTGAGAGGAGGACAGTATTCAGACTGCGATGGCGAGCGTGAAAACGTAAGAATCAGCCAAAAAGACATGAAGTGTCAAAATAAGGAGACACGAGGCAGATCAGCTGATGCTTCGGCCTGCAGCCACAGAAGAAGAAGAAGAAGAAGAAGAAGAAGAAAGTCACCTTTCATGGCGAGGACTTCAGCGTGGACTCTGGTCCTGATGAGACTCTGCTCTGTCCTGCTGAGGCTGTGATGTGCAGCCTTCAGCCTGCAGATATTTATCCTCCATCCATCATGAATCAAACGTTCTGAGGAAACCGGCCGGCCGATTCTCAGGAGGTTTGACATCAGTTTTTCTGCAGATCCAGTTTCCCGGAGCGCCCGGAGACGCTCAGCGCTGACTCAGAGTCAGTTAGAGGTGGGTTTTTCCAACTTTATCAAATTGTCCATGTTTCATCACATGACATTCAGGCAGGAACTCAGACTTTCATCATCACACCACCATCGCTCAGATTCTGTTTAAGCCTCGTTTCATCACCGGCTGAGTCACTGATCTCACGAGCAGCCAGCAAACACAGCAGCGTCCTCCTGAAGAGGGCGCTGTCCTGGAGACACGTGTCAGACTGTAGAGAGACAAGCGTCACACAGACAGGACGCATGTACACACATCAACACGTGTGTGTGTGCATGCAGGTTATAGGTAGCACGGTGGCACAAGTGGTAACACTGTCACCCCACAGCTAGAAGGTCCCGGGTTCGATTCCCGCTGTGGCCGTGTCCTCCACCATGCCTTCAGTGCCTGCTGCTCGAGGAAAAAGGGCTTTTCTGTGTGGAGTTTGCATGTTCTCCCTCCATAAAAATACCCCCACAAAAACATGCATGAAGACCACCACCTGCCCATGGTGACCACCGCTCCTGGTCTGCTGCGGAGGAAGGACGACCAGGACGGGTTAAAGGTGGAGAACGAATTTCGCTTGCATGGCGTGTGCAGTCGCCTGAAGGGAGTTCTTCTTCTTCTTCTTCTATTAATGTGTGTATGCGTGCAGTTTGCAGTCATGTCCCTCACATGGACGGACATGAAGACACGGCGTCTGTCTCCAGAGACACAAAGATGAGCCGAGCAGAACGTCTCAGAAAGACGAAGCGCAGATAGTTAACATGAATCCATTTCTGCATGCTTCATCATCAACAGTCACAGAAATCATCATCATCGTCGTCCGTCTGACTTCTGTTGAACTCCTCGTTTCATCACCGTGATTCAGTGACTAATGAGAGCTGAAGGAAACGCTCAGCATTAACCCCTCGGCGTCCTGGAGACAGAGACATCCTGAATCAGCTGTTCACTCACACTCACTCTCTGATGGAGCTGAGTGTTTGATGAAGAGGATGAAGAGTTCCTCCACGTCTTCGCTTTACTCACACACGAGTTCACAAACCTCCTGCTCATCATCTTCCTCCTTCCCTCCTCGCTTCGTGAATGAAATGAAAATGCATCTGAGGTGATGAAGACAAACTGAGCTTCAGTTTGAGGCCGTGTTTTTTAAAGAAATTTGGAAATGACTTCTTTTTCACGTGGAAACGCTGAAGTGTTGAAATGTGACGACACTTTTCCACATTTTTCTCTGCGGAGCTGAAAAGTCGTCACAGTCGGCGCGGCTGAAACCAGAGACCAGATCAGCTGTTTGCTCCGTCAGCCTCCACCAAACCTTTCACACGCTCATGTCGAAGCTGTCACACGAACACATGTGAAGGACGTCCAAACAGGAACATGGAGTTTACCCTCTACAGCCTGTTTCCTAAGAGTTTGTGCCGCGAGGAGGAAGCAGGCGATGCCGCGTCAGACTGCAGCTTGTGTCCTGGAAGAATCCTCTGGGAGAGTTTGACTGTTGACTGTTGTCGGTCATTTATTGTAAATGAAAGAAAATACAACATGAAGATGCAAATGTTTTAAAGATTGTGTATTATTTCTATGGCGAGACAAAGGGAACAGGCCGCAGCAGCTTTCAGCCCGAGCCACGCACAGACCGGGCGGTCAATGACGGTATCTGCTGGCCCGCCTCCTCCCCGCCACGCTCTACCAGCAGCCATTTAAAGGGTCATCGCCTGCAGAGGACGCACTCACACACTCCCACAAAATACTGCAAATGAAGTAAATAATGTACAACATAAAAACTTAAATGCGGCTCCTACAAGCAGAGAGCACCGGACGTCCTCCTGGAGGTCAAAGGTCATGATCAGACGCTGCATGTCTCAGCAGGAGACACACAGACGGTCCAGGTGGAGGACAGGGGAGGACAGAGGCGGAGCTGTGCAGCAGCATCTCTGAATGAACGGATGAACGGCTGAACGGCTGTTACACAGACAGCAGTGACAGCGGCTGCAGGAAACGTCAGAGCGAAGGAATGCTGAGTCATCACTTTCCCCATGTCTGCACTGCACGGCTGAGTGTTCGGGTTGCACAACACACACACACGCATGCGCACACACACACACACACGCATGCGCACACACACACACACGCATGCGCACACACACACACGCACACGTGCACACACACACACACACAAACAAACACACAGGCACACACATATGCACAAACACACGCACACACACACACACACACAAACACACACAGGCACAGGCACACACACACACACAAACACACACAGGCACACACACACAAACAAACACACGCACACACACACAAACACACACAGGCACAGGCACACACACACACACACAAACACACACAGGCACACACACACGCATGCGCACACACACACAGACACGCGCACACGTGCACACACAAACACAGGCACACACATACACACACACACTCAAACACACACACACACATGCACACACACACACACAAACACACACTCAAACACACAAACGCACACACACACACACACACAAACACACACAGGCACAGGCACACACACACACACACACACAAACACACACAGGCACAGGCACACACACAAACAAACACACGCACACACACCCACAGGCACACACAAACAAACACACGCACACACACACACACACAGGCACACACATGCGCTCAGGTGGGTTGGAGCAGGCAGGTGGAGCCGCTCGCCTTCGTGCAGCTGACGGTTCGGTTTGTTTCGTTTTCACTTCCTGTTTTTTTCTTCTTCTGTGTTCAGTTGCTCGTTGCATCAGCAGCTCAGGATGCCGTCATGTTTTCAAGTATGTTGTTCAAGTACTGCAGTAATATTCTGAGGTACTCGTTTGCAGGCCTTTCAAAGGAAGCCCTCGGCGGCGGGTTGAGATCAGCGTCTGTCTGTCTACGCTGTCATCCAACTCTTTGATGTCTGAGCCAATCAAAACCCGCCGCCGCTGCCTTGAAGAGTGACTCATCAGAGGTTCCATCAAGGTTTCTGCCTCATCAGTTCTTCACCAGCTGTGCAGTTTCCACCTGAATCCAGTGGGTGCTCGGCTCCACCCCCTCACCTGTGCATGCCTCGTGCTTCCTGACAGTCTGTGGTGTCATCACGGCTCACCTGGCTCAGCCTATCTCCAGGGACCGACGTGACTAATCACACCTGATCACTTTACTGTAAATGATTTGATTCTCTCAAACAGGAAGCGGACAAATACCCAGAACACCTCTGTGGGCGGGGCTAAAATCAGGTGTCTTTTAAATTGTTTCCCAAAACTTACTTTTACCTCTCTCTTAAGTATTTTACCTGTTACATCTCTGAGCTGTTGTTGTTTCTGTCTGTCTGGGGACAGACTGTGGAGGTCTGGACTGCACCGTCCCTCCGGTGCTCCTTCAGAGGCTCAGGCGATGTCCAGAGGCAGCATGCCAGCATCAGACTGCGACACACAACTCGCAAACACTGCGTTAGCATAACATAGCAACATTCATGTTAGCCACCGATCAAGTAGAACCAGAAACCTCCACATCTGTCTGCATGCATTCACTGCTGGAGAGCCTCAGTGATAACTCGACATGTTGCTAACACATCAAGTTGTCAACATGCTATGTTAACATGTCATGTTGCTAACACATTATGTTGCTTACACCTAACGCTAATTTCTGGTCCAACTGGACAAAGGTGCTATGAGGCACATCATGTTGCTAACACGTTATGCCTCTAACATGTTATGTTGCTAACATGTTATGCTGTTAACACATAATGTTGCTAACATGTCAAGTTGCTAACACGTTATTGTGCTAACAGGCGATGTTGCTAAAACATGTTGCTAACACGTTATGTTGATAATAAATAAAAGCATAAGAATGAAACTAGAATCAGGTGAAGATGATACACAGCAGCAGCAGAAATGGTTCCGCTTAAACATTAATATATACAATACTAATATGAAAATGCTACAGCAGTAATATTACAATAGTACTGCAGTAATGAACATGTTACTGCAGTAACAGTGATGAGTGGAGGCGGCTGTTGTTGGTGGTGTGTCTGCAGGAACTTTATTAAAGCTGATATGACGTCTACAACGTGAACGTGAACGTCAGCAGTCTCACTCTGTTCGTACTGATTGATTGTAATTTTTGGTTAAAAAACAGCAAACTACAAACGAATGTGACTCAAGCGTTCGTTTCAAAGCAGGTCGATACAGGATCGATACAGGATCGATACAGGAGGGTGAATGCCGCCTCATCGCTTCTCACAGCTTCCCTCAGTGGTTTGGATCAATAAACACACAACACACATCAGTAACGATGATTGATTGACGATGACGATGATGGAAGAGTCGTCATTCCATGATGATGTAAAAGCTTGTGGTGAAAACTCGCAATGGACGCTCAGCTGGAGTCATTTCCCATCAAGCATTTCACCTCTACAGCTGGAGAGAAAGGCGGACTCCGGGTCTGAACCCCGATGAACTGAACCACGTCCCCTTTAGGTGCCTGAGGTCTGAGATGGTGTCAGAAAGAACGGGACTCTGTATTTGACGTTTGTTACTGTTTTCCCAGCTGAGGCCCTTCAGGGACCAACTTCCTGCCCTGAAGGTCTTCAGGCCTCACGGTGAACTGGCGCTCAGGCACATACTCGGCTTCCTGTTTGTGTCAGAACAACATCGAGAAGCAGTCGTTCGATGAACACTCGCCTGACTTCACAGTTTTTTGGGTACCATCTTAACTCCTTCTCAAAGTAAATTTAGACACACTGGCGCACCTGATACGCTGCTTCCATCATTGTTCACGTTTTTTAGAAAATGTCCGGGTGTTTAACGTCACTCCTCGGCAAGCTGTCGGTTTTTCCCTCAGGTGAAGTTCGCAGTGGACCGTGTTCAGCCCCCAGAGTCCGGAGCAGCGCTCCACCTGATTTCATGTCTTACAGCAAGTTGGACAAAATGACGGACGCAGCGCGGTGAGCCAGATGGCGATGGAGGCCGACTGTCCTCAAACAAACCTTCTGCTTCACCTCACATCAGGACTCCATGTTGGATCTGCTGCAGTCACATGATCACTGGTGTGCGAGGAGTGACGTGCTGGCGCCATGTTAAGCCAACAGGTCTGTGGTCTGCAGTCACTTCCTGTGGCCTCAGGATCTGCTCAGAGCTCCCAGCATGCTGAGCAGCAGCAGCAGGTCAGCTCGTGCTCTGCACTGCTCAGCGGAGGCAACGGGCAGCAGGTGAACTCTCTGCGTGTCAGAGATCATGTTTTGGGCGTCCTGCAGCGCGCTGATGGCGGCCGTGCTGGAGTTCAGGTCTCCGCTGGCAACCAGGTCGAACACGCAGGCCTGGTAGTACATGTCTCGGGCAGGAAGCAGCGCGGCACAGTGAGCCTGAGCGCTGCTGGTGGAGGATAGCAAGGACTCCGATGGCGATGTGGTGAGTCTCTGAGAGGGGGGGCAGCCCCACACGCACAGCTGCAGGTCCTGTTCGGGGCCGAAGGCCTCCACAATGCTCCGCGGCGAGCGAACAGATAGGCCGAGCGAGCGGCCACTCTGACGCACCACCAGCAGCGTCCCGATGTGAGCTGCTCGGATCTCCGCGTGTCGGCCAGGACTCTGAGTCCGGACCGTCAGACTGTGATGACCTCGCCGCTCGCCGCTCGTCACTGAGCCGTCGGCGAAGGCGGCGGGAACGTTATCGAGCTCGGCCTGGTACAGCTGCTGGTCGACACACTGACGCCAGTTCTTAAAGATGATGGTGATCTGTGAGGAAACAAAGAGACACAGGTCAGTTTGTGAGGTTTCCTTCGACGAGGAGCGATATTAAAACAGCAATATTAGACTTTATTGATCCCAGTTGGGAAATTCTTTTGTCGCAGCAGCAGGTTAAACATTACAGAAACACAAAATATTATCGATAGAGAAGAGAAAGGATGAGAATAAAACTATGAGAAAGAAAAATAGAACGAAGTGGATACAATTACAATTTACAATGGTTCCTTTGGCAGATGCTTTTATCCAAAGCCACGTACATATGAGATTTTCATACAGCACAAGGTTCTAGGCAGAACGACAGTCAGAGCCGGAACGGAGCGCTCTGCTCCACCTGGACAAAGGTGCTACGAGGCGATGCTGAGAGGGAACAGAGAGGTTTCTAAGAAACAAGGTGTTCAGTAAAGAGTTTGGTCTTCAGTCTTTTTCTAAAGACCCAGAAGGACTCTGCAGAACAAATGGAGTTAACTCGTTCCACCACCGAGGAACCACAGAAGAAAAGAGTCCAGAGCCTTAGAGCCTTTGGGCTGGTTAAAGAGCAGGCGAGCCGCCGCATTCTGGATCATCTGGTTTTAGCGAGCATGCTGGGAGCCCTGCCGGTGAGGAACTACAGCAGCCGAGGCGCGACAGTACCAGCGCTTGTGCTGGGCGCTGGGTGGCACGCTCAGACAGGTGGGGTCTGACCTTCCTGATGCTGTACAGGGCAAACCGGCGTGAGCGAGCAGCAGAGGCCACATGCTCTTCAAACGTCAGCTGCTCGTCAGTCATGACAGCCAGGTTTGGGTGGGGTCGTCTGGTGGGGACGAAAGGAGGAATGGGTGTCGTTAGCGTATGAATGGTATGAGAAGCCACGTGAGCAGACGACTGCACGGGGGGGGGTGTATATTGAAAAGAGAAGGGGTCCAAGCACTGACCCTTGACGTACCCCTGTGGACAAGCAGCAGGATTTAGACACTTCTCCCCTCCAAGATACTGAGAGGTAGGACTCAAACCAGCGGAGAGCAGATCCCGAGAAGTCGAGCTCAGCGAGTGTGGAGAGGAGGATTTGGTGTTTCACCGTGTCAGAGGCAGCCGGTCGAGCAGGAGTAGAGCAGAGGACTGACCAGTAGCTCCAGCTGATCGTGGTGTTTCCACTACAGATGAGAGCTCAGCCTCAGAGACTCGATTAAAGACCGTGCACTCGAGAGTGTTGGAAAAGAAAGAGAGGACTTATAAAATATATCATAATACATATTATAAAAAAACAGACTTGTGTATATATATTTATATTGTTATAATTTTTACTTTTAATAGCTTATTTTTAGTAGATGTGTCACGCACCAACCTCACCGAAGCAAAATCCTCATATGTGTAAAATCGTACTTGGCAATAAAGCTTTTTCTGATTCTGATTACATAACTATGTATTATAATAATATAGTAGTATAAAGTATAGTATAGGATAGTCCAAATTCGCTGCTGAATATTCTCCAGTTGCTCCAGAACGCTGCAGCACGTGTTCTGACAAAAACCAGGAAGCGAGATCATATTTCTCCAATACTCGCCGCTCTGCACTGGCTCCCTGTAAAGTTTAGAATAGAGTTTAAAATTCTCCTCCTTACTTACAAAGCCATAAATGGCCAGGCACCTTCTTATCTTAAAGAGCTCATAGTACCTTATTGCCCTACTCGAACACTGCGTTCCCAGAATGCATTTCTACTTATGGTTCCTAAAGTCTCAAAAAGCAGAACAGGAGTCAGAGCATTTAGCTATCAAGCTCCTCTCCTGTGGAACCATCTTCAGTCTTTGTCCGGGAGGCAGACACTGTCTCTACATTTAAGAGTCGTCTTAAAACTGTCCTCTTTGATAAAGCTTATAGTTAGGGCTGGCTCAGGCTGGTCCTGGACCAGCCCCTAGTTATGCTGCTATAGGATTAGACTGTCGGGGGACCTCCAAAGATACACCGAGCTCCTCCGTCCTTCTGTCCCTCTCCATCCGCACGCTCTCATGTCCTACCACGGCGTGTTACTAACTGAGCTCCTTCCCCGG